>NW_006921547.1:854528-859566 GCF_000340215.1 Pseudocercospora fijiensis CIRAD86
GCAATTTGATGGAGGTAATTAGAACGCTAGTACTATGCTATTAGAGATAGAGCCTCGTAGTGTAGGTAGAAATCTCGACCTATAAAGTCGGAAATTAGCATCCCGGAAGAGGCGTTCTCTACTACTATATATAGCGATTTACATTCACTCGGAGCTATAGAACACCGCTAGATATTCTATTACACTATCTACTTAACATATAGATTACTATAGCTCTTAACCCTTATATATACTATAGGGTTATCGAGGACGATAACGAGGTAGACTAACTTTACTTAATAGGCCCTAAATTCTTTATATAGTTAACTACTTAAGGAACGAAATTATTACGTAGTTGTATAAGCTAGAAGGACTATAATTGATTAAATAAAGACGTTGTTACTCATTTATATGCTTATGTAATTATTTATATAATTCAATGTTGCGGAGACTGTTTCTATAATCGTAGTATTATATACCTAATCTAAGAACATTACCTTTAAGTAGCGTAGGGTTCTCTTCCTCTGTCGACACTTTACGTAGAGTAGCCGTACCCTCTTCTATTACTAGTAGCTCGCGTTCCTTCGCTATACTTAGTCGCTATAGTACGACGAGCGTAATGTCGTTATCGTACGCCTCCTCCCCCTTTAGAAGTTCGATTAGGGTTATGTCTACTATGCCGTTCGCTAGGTAGGCGATGCTATAGCGCTACTAATATATAATCGTTCCTAAGACTTTAACGTTACCTTTAAGGTTAAATGCCCCGATTCCGATCTCGTACTCTATCTCGCTATATAGTAGTTTAAGGTTATAGCGAAGCGCCTTAATATCCGCTATCGTAACGTTAAAGTCCGGTAGATAGTAATAAACTAAGAAGCGATACTGTATTAATAGCTAAGTTTTCTTATCGAGTCTATACCGAGTATAACGCTTAAGGCTAAATACACCTTTAGTCTTATTACCTAGATCGGTAACAATCTAATACAAACACTAGTGCTTCCTATAATCCGGCGACCGTAGCTACGCCGCGCGAGAAACTAGAACATTATATATAAAACCGCCGTATACGAGTGCGACCGATATTAAGCAAAATCTAGTATATACCGCTAATCTATCCGCACTTTGCTATACGTCTTTTAACTACCGCCGATCCTTATCTCGTATATCCTAGAGTCTAGAACGTAAGGTCTATATAAACCGGAAATATACGAGGGCGACGTCGTAGAGTCGTAGAGGTACTAACGCCGAGCTACGATACCCGAAGAATGTATTATAATAACTTAAGTAGAGGTTGTCTACGAGGTACTTAACGAACAGCAATTAGTCGTATATAGACCGCGACTACTACCTTAGTATACTCTCCGAGCTTAAGTTAATATATTCGTCGAGCCTCCTTTAACTACGTTCTCTATCGTATAGGTAAAGGTTATTCCCGAGACTATATAGCGGTCTAAATACGGCTAACAATTGTACTATCGTGCTAGGCCTACTATTATTATAGCTACTCGTATTAATTAACACCTTATAAGACGTCTCCTATAGTATGTTCTCGGGCGTCGGCGCTAGCCGCTAAGGATAATAAGGTAGCAAGTAACTACCCTATATAATCGAGAGTATACGGATATATATCGTTAAACTCTGTACCGGTAATAACGAGAAGTAGCGTTTACGCTTCTTAATAGGCAAAGGAGGATCCGACTTCGTCTTAATTACGACCTCGCTAAACCGGAGACTAGGCCGCATACTCGCTATTGCTATCCGAACCGCTTCGTCGCCGTAGTTAGTAAGTATAGGTATATGCAATAAGGGTCGCAATTCGGGACTACCGTTAATATAGAGAGCGACTAGGACCGCCGTATATATCTAATCCTACGCGATAGTTCGAGTCTAACTGTCGATACCGAACCCCGCCGGCTAGCGCTTGTATTGTATCTGCTGCTCCCTATCTATGCTATAGTTATAAGCAACCTAGACTTTATAGTCTCTATGCCTAACGTTTACTAGGTAGCGTAGGATTTAATCCTTTAGCTCGATCGACAGTTCGGAGAATAATATCCTCGCCTTAATTAGACAGTAGTATAAGGTTGTTATAGTAAGCAGCAATAATAAGCGTTTAATAGAACTTTAGGTACGCACCTAAAATTTCCTTACGTTACACCTTATATAACCTTATATAACCTTATAGGCTATTACCTAATACTAGTACGGGTAAGCGTTAAAAGCAAACATCGCTATTAGACGCGGGATATACTGCTAGCGGCAAACACGTAGTCCGTACGCAATACAACTTTTCTTCTTTTATAAACCTGCTCCCTCTTCTTAACTTAAATATTAATATTAACCTTCCGTAGCACTTACTATTACTAGCACTAGAATAGGTGCATACCTAAAGTTTCTTTAAAAATACTAATAGTTAAACTATTTTCGAAAGAAATATATTACTATAATCGCGAAAAAACTATAGCTATAAGTTCCCTACTTATCCCTAGCGCGCGTAAGCGCAAATTAGGCACTAGTCCGCTAAGCGACCCGCCCTAAACCCCGACGTCTACTGCTAAGAAGCAGTATACCCTACTACTTAGCCTCGGCGATCCTTCCCCGAAAGAGTCGCTAGCAAAGAAGGCTAAGACCGCTAATACGCCTAAGAAGTTAACTAAAGCTAAGCAGGACAAGACTATCGGTATAGAGATAGACTAAGATAAGCTTAACCTAGCCGAGCAGAGGTTTAAGGAAGGTCGTATTAATAGCTTTAAGGATATTATAGACAAGACCCGCGGCGTAGCAACGGCCCTGTCCTATAGTTAAGGTGTCTATATAGCCGCCTACTCCGCTAGATCTATTAAGAACGAGACTACCGTAAGAGCTATAGAGATCCTAGTCGGCGACTAGTTCGTACGTATAATAGCGAAGCTCGAGCTAGCGTTTAAGTATTTCTACTTATATCGCGTCGTAAGTATAATAGGCCTAAGTATACCCCCTTTTTTTTATTCTTTTTTTCCTTTACCGTTATATCGATTCTACTTAAAAGATAAAACTTTAGGTATATACCTATTCTACGCGTTAAATAGGTACGTACCTAAAGTTTCCTTAAAACACTACGATTTAGGTATACGCCTTAAGTTAACTCTAAAGATAAAACTTTAGGTATGTACCTATTCTATATATTAAATAGGTGCGTACCTAAAGTTTCTTCGAAGGTTTATAATTTAGGTACACGCCTAAAGTTTCTATATTCTTAATTCTCCTCTCTAGAATAGTGCTAAGTTATTATAGCGAACATTTAGTAAATACGAGAGCGCGTCGGCTAAGTACGCTAGACCCCTAGCGGGCACTCGGCGCAAAGCTAGACCGACTAAGCGTAAGGGCAAATAGCCCGTTTTATTAGAACACGTTAGCGATAGCGAAGACGCCTAAGGTTTAGACGATATAGTAGAGTAAGACCCTAATAACGACGTCGATAAGATAGATATCGACGAGAAAGATAGCGGTAACTAGTAGAGCTACCGACTCTAGCTTACGCCGAATAAGATCCTTAAGACTATCTCTAGTTTTACTAAAGGCTAGATTAAGGTTAAGAGTATAACGGCGGAGGACGACGACGAGGCAGATCGCGCTCTTACGGGCCCGCGCTATCCCGATACCGTTAAGGGCAACCTAAAGCGTATAGCCTTTGTCTATATCCGCGCCGTATAGAAGATAAAGGTTATTCTAGACTCCCTCGATCCTATAATCGATCGGCTAGATCTAGCGTATATTCCTACGTTCTTCGTAGGCACTCCTACTACGCTTTATAGACCTGCTTTCTAGCTAGTCTATCTAGTCCTAGAACTAGAGATATACGGAGAAGACCTCTATCGAGGACTACTACTCTTATACCTATATAATAAGATAAAGAACAAGAATAATAACGCCCCGGTTAACCTATTACTCGAGCCGATAAGGATCTCCCGCGTCGCTACTACTACTACCCCGGTCTATATCGACCCGAAGGCTAGCCGAGTAAATACTAAAGAGTAGGAAGAGCGTATAGGTAATATTATAGAGACATTACTAAACCTCGTTAAGAAGGGTCTATACGATAGATCTACTACTACGGAGATATAGCGTATATAAGGCAATACCGATCCGGATACTATACTTAAGACGTTCGATATTTTGTCTAAGCGCGGTAATATAAATCTAGGGACTAGCCTACGCCTAGACAACTTTGCTAATAACAAGGCGCGCATCGCCTATATTAATAATATTATCCTTACTACCGGTAGCGCGCGTCTATATCTATAGCTTTTTAGCGATCCTACTAAGATCGAGCGCCTAGGGTTCGATACCGTAATACCTAAGGTTAATATAGGCGAAGTATAAGCCTTCTAATAGCGTTACGCCGAAGACACTAATAATAAGCGTACTAGCGCCTATAACACCGATAGTACCCTAGTTATCGATAGCAAGATATTTACGCTTATCAACTCCGCTATAAACTAGAAGAGCGCTAAGGTACCTACGTTCGAGGACGCCTATACTTCGCTCGATATTATACCCGAAACATTAAGCGTACTAGACAGCTTTACTAAGTTAGGGTTTAAGGCTATATACTACGGGCTGAGCTTGCAGCCTTAGTAGGTAACTAGTATAGCGTACCTTAAGCGTATAATACTCTCTCTTACTCGGTTCGCTATTATAGGCGACGACGTTAGCCTCGGTAAGACTATTTAGGTCCTCGTTACGATCTGCGAGATAGCGAAAGAGACTACCCGCTAGATTAAGGTCTACGATAGTAAGCTTTCCCTACGATTTATTACAAAACTTTAGGTACGTACCTATTCTTACGAGATTTAGGTGCGCGCCTAAAGTTTTATTATTTCCGATCGTTATAATTTTTAGGTATACGCCTAAAGTTCCTTCCTACTAACGAAACCTTTACTAACTTTTCTTATCTAGACAAAGTCCGTTCCCGCGTAAGCGTCGTAATAACTAATACTACTACGAAGTACCTAGTAGACTATCCCGACTAGTCCCTCTCGACTAACGCCTAAGAAGCGAAATATTATTAAGAAGATAT
>NW_006921547.1:859799-865113 GCF_000340215.1 Pseudocercospora fijiensis CIRAD86
AGAATTAGCGAGATAATTAGTTTACTAAGTCTACGCCTATCCCTACGAACCTCGAGGCTCTAAAGAGTTAGTTAGCTACCTAGAACGGCGATAACGAATAGACATCGCGTAATCTAGTGCTTACTACCTACTAAGCACTACCTAGATAGATCCTCGAGGTCGGATCGACCGTTAGGGTCTCTAAGAAGCGAACTATAGCTATTAACGAAGATAACGAGGACGTCGACGGCCTCGCGGGCGATGTCTTAAACGACGAGGACAGAGGCACTACGCTTGCCGACCTCTAGTAGGCGGACCTTATAATATTAAACGTTCTACTTATCCCCGAGGACTCCTTCTCTCTTATCGCGGCCGACGAGGGTTATACGGTAGGCAACCCTAAGGCTAATTAGATCGATATATTATATAAGTTACGACCGTAGAATAGTATAGCTATTATTACTACTATAGTTATTCGTAACTACGTATATAATATAGCGTCGATTGTCCGCTTTAGTTAGCGCTAAGTTAAGAACCTCCTAGATTTAGGTTCTAACCTTAAGAAGAACGGTATAGACGTCGATAAATATAGACGTCTATCTTATAAGTTCGAGATACTCTACGACCGTAACTAGAGTAAGATTCTAGATACCCCGTATAGGCTTACGGGCTACCCGGATCTCCTACTTAACTAGTACTACCTAGCCGCGCTCTATTCTAAAGCGATTTATAAGGCGATAGGTAGTATAACAAATGTCGGCTTCGTAATGCTACTGCTTCTAAGTCTAGTCTAAATCCGCCGTATTAAGGGCTAAACGATCGTCGCGAATAGCGTTAACTATCGTATCGGTACCGATATCCTACCTATATACTTCTATAATATCGAGATTCGTATAGACGATACTAGCTATACGATCTATAATAGAGCCTATAGGTAGTTTACTAATACGGCAGATAGTAAGCGTCTATATACTATAAACGAAGACGATAAGACCGGTTATAGCACTAGCCTACGCCGTTAGCTTATACTAACCTCTAATAACCCTATTAGCTCGGTTATACTAAGGCGCCGCTTAGATACGAGTGCTAAGCTTATTAACTTATTATAAGTTTTCTAAAACTTTAGGTATATACCTTTTTTAGCTACGATTTAGGTATATACCTAAAGTTTCTATATTTTAGATATTACTAACCTTTTATTATAGGACTAATAGGTCTATCGACCCTTTTACGTACCTTTATATATCCTTTAAGGGCGACCTCTAGATACTGCCGCCCTCGGATCGATTTAGCTGCCTTAACTTCCTCTACCGCGTATCCCCGAAGTATTATACTTTCCTAGAGATCGTCCGAAATATCGTACTTATCGAGTTGCTAAAGCTCGTAGTCTAGGCCTACGAACCTATCTCGCTCCTAATCGTCGAGGCTATTTGCGGTCTACTCTAGATCCTATATATTATAATCCGCGCTAGTATTAGTAATCGTAGCCGCGTCCTAGCCGAGCGCGCCTTCCTAAACGACCCTAGCGTTAAAATTATAATTATCTCTTCGCGTATAGGAGCCGAGTCCGCTAACTACTAGAAGGTAGCTTTCTTTATAGTTATACTCGACGCCGTTTCGTTCCGTATTAAGTGCTAAGCTAGCGGTCGACTTTACCGTATAGGCTAAGAATACGATATAACGGTTTATACCTTAAATGTCGACGAGAGTGTCGATTAGGCCTTATAGTATAAGTATAAAGTACGGTTCCTTAAGTAGATTCGCTCTACCTATACCCTTAGCTCGGAAGATATAGAGGTTATTATACGAGACTACCCTTTCTAAAACAATAATATTAAGCGACGCGAAAACGACGCCGCGGAGGAGCCGACCGGCCTTATTCGAGAGTCTATCGAGACGCGTATCTATACGGTTATAGCCGACGCTCTACTACGTACTATATATAGCGTACGCTCCCCTCGTACTAGTAATATATAGGCTAATATTATAGATCCTACCGCAAAGAACCTATTACCGAACGAGACGCTATTCTATTTAGTATATAGCGGTACGGTTGCTCGTAAGGTTATCGGATAGATCTAGGAGAAGGCTAAAGGAAACTACGACGACTAGCTCGGCAACGACGACCTAGAACCGGACTAAGCAGATAAGCTCTATATTAAGCTAGTCGCTAAGTACGTCGAGGACCGTTAGTATATCTAGCGCAAGACTAGGCCCCTAACTATTAAATAAGATAAGGTTAATCGTATCGTATAGTACTACGCCGACTAGCTTATATACGGAGATACCGCAAAGCTAGCGCACTTAAGTAGAACCGGTATATTCTCCTATTTAAACTTTAGATATATACCTATTATTATACACTTTAGGTATATACCTAAAGTTTCTTCTAAATGTTTCTAAGTTAATGCTAATAACGATTATAGACATCGTATTCTAGTTCTATAACTAGGTCGACTCGCTATCCGACTATATCCTTAACGGCCTTACCTACGTAGTAGAGTAGGAGGGTATAGTAGTCCCTCTATAGCTTCGATAAGAGAGACCTCCGTTCTCCCTAACGTAGACTACCCCTCCCCTAGAAGAGGATAAAGAGTAGCCGCCTTAGAAGCCTAACGTATTATCCCTCGGTAAGGAAGTCGAAAATAGTATTATTAATAGTAAGTAGTACGAATTAGTTGCTATAGTAAACTAGAAACTAAACGCTATAAAGGCGACCGACCTAGCCCGCGTTAAGGTTCGAAAGAGTCTACGCGAGCTTTAGAGCCTTATTAGAGAGTAGGATAACTACGAGGATTAACTAATAGTATTTAAGGAGCGCTAGGCGGAGAAGGCAGCCGTAGCGTAGAAGAAAGCTTATATATTACTACCGCCGCTAGATAGTCCTCTACTATCTCTATCGCTACCTCTACCTCCCCTACCCCTAGGTACGGTAAACGGCGATCTACTACTTCCTCTACCTCCGAGCCCGCGGCTAGCTATAGTTAACGATAATCTACTATGTAATCCTTCGCCGTCTCTAAGTGTTAACGATAATCTACTACGTAATCCTTCGCCGTCTTTAAGTAATAGCGAACTTACTAATCGCTTAGATATACTACCTACTCCTCTACCTACTCCCTTACCCGGACCCCTAGAGCCGACCGCTTAGGAGATCGCTACTACTATCTCGAATACTAGAGGTCTATATAATAAGTTTATTATTATAAACCTGCCTAGTTCGCTACCTATACCTAATAGTACCCGGGCGGCTAGCGAGATAGCGTTTATAGCTAGATTCGATCGGTTAAGTATATAGGAGCGAGTTCGGGCGTACGATTACCTACGGGATCTATCGGGCGGTAGTTACTAGAAGCAAGGCAAGAACCTATTTAACAAGTAGTAGAGTATTCGGTAATATAGTTATCGGTAATATAGTTAAAGCTAGTTCGTAGTAGTAGATATCTCTCCTCTCCTATATTATATATATATATATCTACTAGTTAGTAGCTTAGGGCGGAAATGCGTCTATAGTAATAAAAGTTTAGGTATACACCTAAAGTCTCTTCCTATACTAACGTAGTATTAAAGTATCTATCTTAAAAAATATATATATTATCTATATCGGCGAAAGTTTAGGTATATACTAAAAGTTTCTCCCTCTACTAATATAGTATTAAAGTATCTAATATATATATATAATAGCTAGTTAGTTAAAAATTGTCTATAGCTATACGCGAATACGTTTAGTATATAGCGCGCGTTCGAGATATAGCTCGCTATCGCCTACGAGACGTCGCGTTCGAGATACGGCGAGATATCGCGTTTAAGATATAGCTCGCTATCGCCTTCGAGATATCGCGTTCGAGATATCCGCTATCGCTTACGAGACGTCGCGTTCGAGATTTCCGCTCTCGCCTATAAGGCGTCGCGTTCGAGATATCGTATCCGAGATATCGTATTCGAGATATCGCTCGCTATCGCGTTCGAGATATCGTATCCGAGATATCGTATTCGAGATATCGCTCGCTATTACGTTCGAGATATCGCGTTCGAGATATCGCTCGCTATCGCGTTTAAGATATCGTATTTTAGATATCGCGTTCTAGATATCGCTCGCTATCGCCTTCGAGATATCGCATTCGAGATATAGCTTACTATCGCGGTTTAAGATATCGTATTTTAGATATCGTATTTTAAATATCGTATTTAAGATAGGGCTACGCCTTCGAGGTATTACGTTCGAGATATAGCTCGCTATCGCCCCCTTCTATTATAGTAGCTACCTAGAAAGCACCGATAAGTCCTATAAGCTAGCTGCTATATTATAAAGTAATATCGGATTTAAGTTACCTTAGTAGTAGGACGCCTAGGTCGCCTAGGTCGCCTAGTACGCCTAGTATACCTAGTACGCTTAGGACGCCTAGGACGCCTAGTATACCTAGTACGTCTAGGACGCCTAGTATACCTAGTACGCCTAGGACGCCTAGTACGTCTAGGACGCTTAGAACGCCTAGGACGCCTAGGACGCCTAGGTCGCCTAGGACGCCTAGGTCGCCTAGTTAGCCGCCTATTTAGCCGTATAACGTAATATCTTAGGGACTCCCGCGGAGGCTGTATATAGTAGAATAATACGTTATATATTAATATACGAACGACGGGACTATACTAAACTACGCGTACGTATATATAGACGATAGTAAGCGAGATATATAGAGTCGTAGGATAGATCCGAGTAGTAGGAAGGAACCGGAAGATAGGGAAGAGCTAGGAGAAATATATTTACTTAAAAGCGGTTATACGCGCGCCGCGTAAGTCGGCTAGGAAATAAAGGCGCTACGAGATAGTAGATAAGCGAAATACGCGCGCGCGCTTAGCGTATAAGGAAGGACCTAAAGGTAGAGGTTTACTAAGAAGCTAGTAAGTAGGATATACGTACTTACGCTTACGCGTCGGACGCGCTAGACGGCCGTAGGGCGGAATACTAAGGAAGGGGCTCTCCTTCTAAGGTACCTTTCTTCCTTTCTTCGTAGTTCGTCTTATATAGATAGTAGCTATATTAATTTAGTGCTCCCTTTAGTTTAGTTTAAAGTTTCGTATATATTCTTAGCTACTAACCCTTATACCTTCGTTAATAAGATATTATATTCGGGATACGGCTCGCTTTCGCCTTCGGGATACGACTCGCTTTTACCTTCGGGATGCGGCTCGCTTTTACCTTCGGGATACGGCTCGCTTTCGGCTTCGGGATACGGCTCGCTTTCGCCTTTAGGATACGGCTCGCTTTCGACTTCGGAATACGGCTCGCTCTCGGGATACGGCTCGCCCCGGATTCGGGAAGCGGTCGTCTCGGGTA
>NW_006921547.1:865323-905553 GCF_000340215.1 Pseudocercospora fijiensis CIRAD86
TATAGGTCCTAAACGACGGCTAGAATAGTCTAGTATTTAATAGGGCCTCGCTACGTCGCCGTCGCTATTATTTGTTTTAGGCTTTCTCGGGCTAGGGCTGCCAAGCGTTACACTAGGGTTGCCAAGCGTTACACTAGGGCTGCCAAGCGTTACACTAGGGCTGCCAAGCGTTACACTTGCCTAGAAGTATTTTTAATAAATTAATAAAAATACTAGGGCGGTTTCTACGTATTATACTCGATATAATAGGCCTAGAACTACGACTTAGAAGTAGTATACTAGTAGTAATAGGGGTTAGGGGGGTCCTACTACTATATAGGGTAGCCAAGCGTTACACTCGGGCTGCCAAGCGTTACACTTGCCTAGAAGTATTTTTAATAAATTAATAAAAATACTAGGCTGACTTCTACGTATTATACTCGATATATTAGGCCTAGAACTACGACTTAGAAGTATTCTACTAGTAATAATGAGGGTTCTAAGTGTAGGGTCTTATAAAAATTAGGTAGAAATTCAAAGGAATTTTCATTAAATCTCTAAGTAGGTAAATAAATTATATCGAGTACTATAGATTTATTCTAACGGTCTAGCTATCGAATAAGTAGTATAAAATAGTAGTAATTATATTTTTAGTCCCAAGTACTAATAAAAATTAGCTAAAAATTCAAGGCAACTAGAATAAAATATCTAAGTAAGTAAATAAATCGTAGCAAATTTCTACTAACTGTCTACGATATTTTAGCGGCTAAATAGCTAGTATAGGGTTAGGGTTCGATTTAATTAGGGTAATATAGTCTAGTATCAGGGCTATTATACCCTGATCTTTTATAGAAACTTACTATCTAAGCTATATAAAACGATTCTATAGACGGCTCTGTCGACGTATTTCGTCGGGACCGTCCCTCGGAAATACCCCGGTCCGCTTAGTCAGCACGACAGGGTTAGGGTTAGGCATTCTACTAGTAAAAATCGGGCTTAGGGCTAGTATAAAAAGTGACTAAATTTAAGTAATTAGTATAGTTCTAGAAGGGTTATAGGTCCTAAACGACGGCTAGAATAGTCTAGTATTTAATAGGGCCTCGCTACGTCGCCGTCGCTTTTATTTGTTTTAGGCTTTCTCGGGCTAGGGCTGCCAAGCGTTACACTTGCCTAGAAGTATTTTTAATAAATTAATAAAAATACTAGGGCGGTTTCTACGTATTATACTCGATATAATAGGCCTAGAACTACGACTTAGAAGTAGTATACTAGTAGTAATAGGGGTTAGGGGGGTCCTACTACTATATAGGGTAGCCAAGCGTTACACTCGGGCTGCTAAGCGTTACACTTGCCTAGAAGTATTTTTAATAAATTAATAAAAATACTAGGCCGACTTCTACGTATTATACTCGATATATTAGGCCTAGAACTACGACTTAGAAGTATTCTACTAGTAATAATGAGGGTTCTAAGTGTAGGGTCTTATAAAAATTAGGTAGAAATTCAAAGGAATTTTCATTAAATCTCTAAGTAGGTAAATAAATTATATCGAGTACTATAGATTTATTCTAACAGTCTAGCTATCGAATAAGTAGTATAAAATAGTAGTACTAATATTTTTAGTCCCAAGTACTAATAAAAATTAGCTAAAAATTCAAGGCAACTAGAATAAAATATCTAAGCAAGTAAATAAATCGTAGCAAATTTCTACTAACTATCTACGATATTTTAGCGGCTAAATAGCTAGGGTAGGGTTAGGGTTCGATTTAATTAGGGTAATATAGTATAGTATTAGGGCTATTATACCCTTATCTTTTATAGAAACTTACTATCTAAGCTATATAAAACGATTCTATAGACGGCTCTATCGACGTATTTCGTCGGGACCGTCCCTCGGAAATACCCCGGTCCGCTTAGTCAGCACGATAGGGTTAGGGTTAGGCATAGTAGTAGTAGGTTATTAGTTTTGAATATTTAATTCGATTACTAAGTAGTATAAAATAGTAGTGATTTATTTAAGTACGTAGTATATTTTTAATATTCGAATAAAAATACTATAGAATATTCTAGGACGTATGCTACTAGTAAAAATCGGGCTTAGGGCTAGTATAAAAAGTGACTAAATTTAAGTAATTAGTATAGTTCTAGAAGGGTTATAGGTCCTAAACGACGGCTAGAATAGTCTAGTATTTAATAGGGCCTCGCTACGTCGCCGTCGCTATTATTTGTTTTAGGCTTTCTCGGGCTAGGGCTGCTAAGCGTTACACTAGGGTTGCCAAGCGTTACACTAGGGTTGCCAAGCGTTACACTAGGGCTGCCAAGCGTTACACTAGGGCTGCCAAGCGTTACACTTGCCTAGAAGTATTTTTAATAAATTAATAAAAATACTAGGGCGGTTTCTACGTATTATACTCGATATAATAGGCCTAGAACTACGACTTAGAAGTAGTATACTAGTAGTAATAGGGGTTAGGGGGGTCCTACTACTATATAGGGTAGCTAAGCGTTACACTCGGGCTGCTAAGCGTTACACTTGCCTAGAAGTATTTTTAATAAATTAATAAAAATACTAGGCCGACTTCTACGTATTATACTCGATATATTAGGCCTAGAACTACGACTTAGAAGTATTCTACTAGTAATAATGAGGGTTCTAAGTGTAGGGTCTTATAAAAATTAGGTAGAAATTCAAAGGAATTTTCATTAAATCTCTAAGTAGGTAAATAAATTATATCGAGTACTATAGATTTATTCTAACGGTCTAGCTATCGAATAAGTAGTATAAAATAGTAGTACTAATATTTTTAGTCCCAAGTACTAATAAAAATTAGCTAAAAATTCAAGGCAACTAGAATAAAATATCTAAGCAAGTAAATAAATCGTAGCAAATTTCTACTAACTATCTACGATATTTTAGCGGCTAAATAGCTAGGGTAGGGTTAGGGTTCGATTTAATTAGGGTAATATAGTATAGTATTAGGGCTATTATACCCTTATCTTTTATAGAAACTTACTATCTAAGCTATATAAAACGATTCTATAGACGGCTCTATCGACGTATTTCGTCGGGACCGTCCCTCGGAAATACCCCGGTCCGCTTAGTCAGCACGATAGGGTTAGGGTTAGGCATAGTAGTAGTAGGTTATTAGTTTTGAATATTTAATTCGATTACTAAGTAGTATAAAATAGTAGTGATTTATTTAAGTACGTAGTATATTTTTAATATTCGAATAAAAATACTATAGAATATTCTTAGGGTTAGGGTTTAGGGTACTATAGGGCACTTTAGGGTTAGGGTTAGGCGTATAGCGGGCGTATAGCAGGGCGCCGGCGTCGGGCTAATTAGCTATAACTAGCGATACGGTAAGGGCCGCGGGCTAATTAGCTATAACTAGCGATAGGAACGCTCGCCCTCGCGCGCGACGTCGACGAGCTTTATTTACTATTTATCGCCTCCCTTATAGAACTATTCTCTATTTATTCGATATTATAATATCGAAGGTATAAAAGAATATATTCTCGCGCCTACTCGTAGGCCGCCTACGTATATTACGAGCTAAACAAGAAGGCGGTTGTATTCTAAGTCGTGTCTCGAATGCGCCCGCGTCGGGCTAATTAGCTATAACTAGCGATACGGTAAGGGCCGCGGGCTAATTAGCTATAACTAGCGATAGGAACGCTCGCCCTCGCGCGCGACGTCGACGAGCCCTATTTACTATTTATCGCCTCCCTTATAGAACTATTCTCTATTTATTCGATATTATAATATCGAAGGTATAAAAGAATATATTCTCGCGCCTACTCGTAGGCCGCCTACGTATATTACGAGCTAAATAAGAAGGCGGTCGCATTCTTAGTCGTGTCTCGACTACGCCTACGTCGGGCTAATTAGCTATAACTAGCGATACGGTAAGGGCCGCGGGCTAATTAGCTATAACTAGCGATAGGAACGCTCGCCCTCGCGCGCGACGTTAACGAGCCCTATTTACTATTTATCGCCTCCCTTATAGAACTATTCTCTTAGAGTACTCTCTACGAGCTATACCGCGAAGATGCCCTCTACGGCCTTCGCGAAGTAGTCTTAATAACTCGCTATACTCTATATACCGCTAAGAACGCATTTAATAGCAAAGTCGGTATCTATACTAAGGTTAGTCTCGCCTTTACCCCTTTAACGCGCCGCCCGTTATATACTAACCTAAGTAGGTTTACATCTACGGCGCGACTTTGTCTATATATAGCTTCGCCGTCCGCGTTACTTTTAGTCTCCTCCGTACTAGTAAGAAAGTTCTATAGAAACCGCGAAGATACTCTCCGCGGCTTTCGCGAAGTAGTCTTAATAACTCGCTATACTCTATATACCGCTAAGGACGTATTTAATAGTAAAGTCGGTATCTATACTAAGGTTAGTCTCGCCTTTACCCCTTTAACGCGCCGCCCGTTATATACTAACCTAAGCAGGTTTATATCTACGGCGCGACTTTATCTATACGTAGCTTCGCCGTCCGCGTTACTTTTAGTCTCCTCTATACTAGTAAGAAAGTTCTATAGGAACAGTTAAAGCGCCTTATCGCCGGTAGCTTAGTCGTTCTTATACTAATAAATAACAAGTTCGTATCTCGCGCTATTGTCGCTACTATTACCGCTTAACTACTAGAGGGACTTTAGTAGAATCTACCTAAGCCTAATCTCGCCTTTACCCGTCCCGAGGAGTTAGAGCTAGATCCTACTATAGAATATCTTATAGTAGAGGACCGTAGCGGACTTTTCGAAGGCAATCGGCATACCTTGCTTAGCCTTTAGTATATAATATGCGAGGGTTTCCCCTTATTAGAGCACCTCGTTAGTATATAGCCTTACATTTCGGCGCCTAAGTATATTAAAGTATAGCCGAAGCGAGATCTAAGCTCTGTCCTAGTTAATAACTCTAACGAGAGCTTCGAGAATATTAATATAGTTAAGCACTAGCCTTCTAAGCCTAATAGTGCTCTAGATGCCTCCTAACTAGAAGCGCTCCGTCGTATTCTAACGGTACGTCTTGCTATTATTTAAGGCCTACCCGGTACTAGTAAGACCTATGTCTCTATACAAGCTATTAAAGTAATACTCGAGAACTAGAATAAGGGAGATCTACTAATAATTATCGCTTGTTAGACTAACTACGCTATCGACTAGTTTTTACGTTATATCGCTATATTCGAGGAAGAATTTATACGTCTTAGTAGTCGCAGTAAGGACAAGGATATCGTTAAGCCGCTTCGTTAGGATACGACGAAGCGCTTCTAGTTAGTAAGCCGCTTCGTTAGGATACGACGAAGCGCTTCTAGTTAGTAAGCCGCTTCGCTAGGATACGACGAAGCGCTTAAGAAATATTAAAGCAAAAAGGCGTTCGCATTCTAAGTCGTATCTCGACCGCGCCCGCGTCTAGCTAATTAGCTATAACTAGCGATATAGCCCTCGCTCCGTTAGAACGCGACGGAGCGCTTCCGGTTAAGAAATATACGGGGTACGCATTCCCCTACCCCTTACCCTCCGGTTCCGTAAGTAGGGATTTACCTATCTTCTTAGCTATACTTTTAGTCTTATATTAAGTATACGAGGTACCCTTTCCCGAAATCTAGCTAACCTATCTACCCGATATTAATTAAACATTATTAGAACCTAGCTAACTATCTAATTAAATAGCCTTCCTTCGCTATTACGGAAGGCTACTACGAACCTTACCCTATATCTCGTATTACTCCGCCTATCGCCTAGTAAGGACTTTTACCTTTAATAATAGACCTACCTATAATACTCTTTAGGTTTACTTATCCTACGGTCCGATAGAGGAACAACTTAAAACTTTTAGTACGTACCTAAAACGCCTAGTTTTAGGTACGTACCTAAAGTTTTAAGTTGTTTACGGTATCCTTTAATTGCTAGACTTTAGGTTTTGTAACGTCTACGGGAAGGCCGTAGGCAGTATACGAACCTACTTATACGTACTGCTTTATACGTAAAATATACTACGCTACTATTCCTTGCTCTCTTATATATAAAATGCATCGCTAGAAAGGGGTAGCCCTTTCTAGTATTAGTAGTTTCCGCGAGATAGAACTACTACCTCCTCGAATTCTATACTTATTAGCGCGGCTTATATATAAGCTTTGCCCTCCGCTGTTAACGGAATTAATACGATGCCGCCTAAAGGATAGCGTAAGCTACTCGGTACTAAAGAGGAAGAGCGGAAGAAGAAGGCCGAACGTACCGCGAGGAAGTTAGCGAGTATAGCTCTACGACGAGCCTAGAAGAAAGTATAGTAAGCTAAGTAAGATCTAGGCGTAGTATCTTCTTCGTCTACGCTGCTACTATATCTAGCCGCTATATCGTCTACCTCCTCGGCTACCTAACCTATCCCCTATATTAACCCTCTACTTTGTAGCTAAATAGGCGTAGTAGGTAGTTAAATACTCTAGAGTTAGTACTATTCGGCTAGTTAGGGACGGCTACTTCTCTTAGTACTACGACTACTACCGCTCTCTTTATAGATAGCGCCGCGTATAAACACTAGAGATAGGCTATAGCTCCTCGCTACCTATATTAACTAGCTCGAGATCGACGATGTTATCGCGGTAGTCGATTAATTCGCTAGAGCTAACGCCGCTAGCTCTACTCTAAGGGATAGCACTTCTACGTCGCTCGTTTAATAATCGATCGTATAGGCTATCCCTACCTACGACTAGCCTTAGTTAGCTATTCGGCGAGCTCCTCTACGTCCCCTTCTCCCTAAAATAGATAGTACTTAACTAGTATACCTATCTAATACTCTCCCTTTATATATAGGTCCTCTTACCCTACGTAGAATAGTTTACCGCCCCGCTCCGATAGCTACTAGACCCCCTTCGTCCGCTATAGTACAATCCCTACTAGCGCTAGCTTCTATACTAGCGATACCTCCCGCGCTAGCTTCTATACTAGCGATACCTCCCGCGCTAGCTTCTATACTAGCGATACCTCCCTAGCTAGCTTCTATACTAGCGATACCTCCCGCGCTAGCTTCTATACTAGCGATACCTCCCTAGCTAGCTTCTATACTAGCGATACCTCCCTAGCTAGCTTCTATACTAGCGATACCTCCCGCGCTAGCTTCTATACTAGCGACGCCTTCCTAGCTAGCTTCTATACTAGCGACGCCTTCCCCGCTAGCTTCTATACTAGCGACGCCGCCTAAGCCTAACTCCTAAGAAAGCGTAGCTTATTCTTCCCTATTACTAGCTTCGAAGTCCGCTACTTAACCTACTTCGCCGACTCCTCGAAGAAGTCTCTCCTTCCCTCCTATTCTAAAGAGCCCCTTATTACCTACGACGCCGCCTAAGCTAGACTCCTAAGTAAGCGTAGCTTATTCTCCCCTATTACTAGCTTCGAAGTCCGCTACTTAACCTACTTCGCTAACTTCTTAAAGAAGTCTCTCCTTCCCTCCTATTCTAGAGAGCCCCTCGTTACCTACTTTAAGAGACGGGACGAATTAACTACTAGCCTTAGTACGGTATAGTCGACCGATCGTAAGCGCGAGTATATCTAAGTCTAATTCTAGAGATAGTATTCCTAGCCCTAGCTTAAGGCGAAGCCCGTTTAGATTAAGAGATAGTATTACTAGGTCTAATTTAAGAGAGAGCTTATAAAGGCCTCGTCCTAGAGCTTAGCTATCGTAGCTATAATACGGGCTCCTACTACGTATCCGGCTAAATCCTAGAGGGCGTAACCCGCGCCCTACCTTACTAGAACCCCTACTACCGCTACGACCTATACTACCGCGAGGTCGGTAGGGTCGAGACGATAATAGCGACGTTATACTCGAAAGCTCGCGAGTACCTTTAGTAACTAGTAGTTTAATCTAATCGGATTTAAGTAGTCCTTCGAGTAGCGACGCTAGGGTTAATTCCGACGAGGAACTAGACAACTTACCTATTATATCGACCCCTTATAGTCGGATAGTACTTTACTAAGCGCTCGCCGTAGATAGTTACTCTTATAAGTATTCCTAAGACTAGGATACGGACGCGGAAGAAGAGGAGCCGATACCGCCTAAAGTTATACTCGTAGAATTTGTTACTAAGGGCACTACCGCTACCTTCGCCTAAAGTTAACTTTACTAGCTCCTAGATGTACTTGCGTACGTCGTAGAGTATAGTAAGCTCCCGACGTATATATACGAGTAGCTCCGAGGCGTCGACTAGCGTAGACTCCTTACCGGATAGGTTAACGAGGTACCTTCTACGGTCCTATTACTCGAGAAGTCGTGCCTTATATCTACTAATTAGCTATTTTATATTACTCGATACTAGGATATTAACGCACTTCTCCTCCCTATAACCTTACTTACGACCTATAGAGCCGGTATTCGGTTATTCTATACGCCTCGCTTTATAAAGACTATTACTTACAAGTAGTATATACTAGTAGGCTACTCTCTAATACGACCTAAACGCTATAAGTATATACGGATCGCGACTAGACTCGATACTTCTAGATTTAATACGTACCTCTTCTTTTCTAACCTTCTACTCCCTAAAGCGAATCGAAATCGGAAGATCGACCGGCAACGTCGCTATTATATAAATAAGCGTAAATAGGCTTACTTTGTTAATACTATCCTTATTCCTACGCTTCGCGATACTTATCCTTCTCGAGTGCTCGTATATTATCCCCTATCCTTCTAGTAAGTATATAATCGCGTATACGCTTAATAGAAATAAGGCGTAGAAGGTAATAATCGTAACGTTAGTAAAATCTCTTACGATATTATAGATCCGCTACCGGCAAATTAAGACCCTATAGTCGACGTAGCTATACTACGACTATATTGTTTATAGTAGGGTATCGAACGTCGGTTACGTCGAGACTTAGATATATATTAGCGGCGTATAGAACTAGTTATTATATAGTATAGGACTAAAATCCGTCTAGAGGTATAGACTCCCCTAGAGCTTAAAGAACTCCTCGATTAGTCCCTCGAGCGCTAGTTTAACTCTATATATCGTAATATAGACCGCGCTTAGTTCGACCTCGCGTAGGAAGATATCCCTACTAGACTAGTAGTAGAAGACGTAGTAGTATCTCCGCTTATCGCCCTTTACTAGATAGCCTATAGTATTGTAAAGACTAGCGGCCTTAATATCGAGTATCCTTAAGTATACTAGTAGTTCGGTATATAAGAGGCTTATAGTATCTAAGGTAAACTACTCCGCAAGTCCGTAGAGCGGCTTAGTAGTATCGGCTTCTTCTAAGGATATAATATATCGAAGGATCTCTTCGCGTCTATTAACCGAATAGTAGAACCTATTTTTAGTTAGTTAATACTACTGCTTCTTATATTCTCCTAGTCTACTATCGACTAGGTAGCCGCCGTTACTTCCCTTATTGCCTAAGATACTACATTTCGCTAAGCTCGTATCTTAGACGCCTTTAAAGCGGAAATTATATAGGCGTATAATACGCTAGATAGCTACGCCTCGAGTACCGTTCCCTTTAGCGTACGAGGAGAGGTTCGCACTTGCTAGGACCTACTCTATTAGCCTAATCTGCCTATAACTCGCCTAAGCCTAACCGAGGGAGTAGACGGGCGTCGCACTTACTAGCCTTTCTTCGTACTCGAGAGTAAGTACGTCGTCGACTTTATACGTTTATAGTTAAACCGCTAGCTCTTTATAATATATATAGTCCTTTCGTAAAGGTCCGTTAACATAGGCGTAAATACCGCCTAACTTAATCGTATAACCCGCGCTATTAAGGAAGCCTCTACGTCGGTAATGCTTAATATACTATTCGACTTACTAACTACGACCTATAATAGTAGTTCCTTTAGTATAAAGTATAGACTCTCTCGTAATCGTTACGACTAGTTAGGCGCGGGCGATAGAGAGTAGAAAGGAAGTCGTCGGGGTTTAAATATTATAGTAAGCCTCTATACTATATACGCCGCCTAGCTCCTAGCCGATCTCTTTAACTAGGTTTAACTACGCTTCTATACTGCCGCGCTCTAGTAGACCGCCTATGCTACTAACTTCCTCCGTAGCTAGCTCTAAGCTACCGGTTCGGAAAGGCTAGAGTAAGCTTTCTATAGCTACGTAAAGGAGACGATCGACTAACTCGTTACCGCCTACTAAACGTATCGAGTAGCGTATAGGGAGCGTAAGGATAACGATTCGGAAGAGGATAACAACTCGGATTAGTATATAGATATCGTTAAACGGGCGCTTTAGCGATTAAGCTAGGTATATAGATACCGCTATACTAGCTATATACTCTATATACTCTTAAAGCCTAATAAGCGTCTAGGGGATTAGGTACAGTTACGCTGCTTCTTCTTAGAGGAAGTTACCGATAAAGAGAGAGCCGGTCTCTATAGCTTTTCGTACGACCTTATATATCGGATAACGGGTAGGAGACCTAATATTATCGTCGCCCGGGGCGGTAGTAGTAACGCTATAAAAGGCGGCTTTACCTTATTTACCGCTATCTAGCAAACCCGCCTTTAGCTACTCTTTAACTAGGACGACGGTTTTCGCCGTAATAGCTAGGAACGCCGACTATAGTATAGGTAGGCGAGGTACTATTTCGATATACTTACTTTACTTAGTTAGGATTACCTAAATATTGCGTAATAGTTTAAGCGTAGCATAGGGCGTTATATAATAAATTAGATACGTATCCTCCTAGTATACGATAAAAGCAAAATCTATTAAGCCGTTCGATAGAAGAAAATACCTAGTACTACTAGTTAATACTAGGTAAAGTAGGTAGCCGCCGTCCTAGTTAGCGCGAGTAACCTTATCTAGAATAGTACTATCTAATAGCATTAGTCGCTCGTTAGTACCGTAAACAAGAAGAACTAACTTTATATAATGTACCGCTATACTCCTAATCTACTCCGTAATTAAGGATAGTAGAGGATTAGCGAAGATCTTATTAACTACTTTATAGCGATGCGATAGATTTAGCGACTAAGAGGGCTAGATAATAGTAACTCTACGTCTACCGACGACGACGATAACGACGAGTAGATTCCGTCGCAAAATAGTAAGGCAAGGCTAGCCGAATACTAGGCATAGCTACCGCTTAATACGGCTACTAGATAGCGCCGATAATAGCAAAAACTTCGGGCGTACGCCTAAAACCGTAGTTATATAATAAGTGTATATAAATAAAGAAACTTTAGGTACGTACCTATTTAATACGTAGAATAGGTATATATCTAAAGTTCCTTTATTTGTATATAGTCTCTATAACATTTAATCGTATAGTTAAATAAGTAGATATAGGCCGGTTGACTAAGTAGATAGCGCTTAAATAAGATTGAATAGCGAGCGACTAGCGTAGCACTAAATAAACAGATAGCCTATTATATATAATAGCGTATAATCTAGGTTTATTACTTTATCGACTTTGCTAGACTAGCGTCGAGAATAGTAGGATTCTATTATACTATTATTGTTCTATATACTTAGAATAACAAAATTGCTATATAGTACTAACCTCTCTTTATTCGGAAGCTGTACTATACTATTAGAGATAGAGCCTCGTAGTATAGGTAGAAATCTCGACCTATAAAGTCGGAAATTAGTATCTCGGAAGAGGCGTTCTCTACTACTATATATAGCGATCTATATTTACTCGGAGCTATAGAATACCGCTAGATATTCTATTACACTATCTACTTAATATATAGATCACTATAGCTCTTAACCCTTATATATACTATAGGGTTATCGAGGACGATAACGAGGTAGACTAACTTTACTTAATAGGCCCTAAATTCTTTATATAGTTAACTACTTAAGTAACGAAATTATTACGTAGTTGTATAAGCTAGAAGGACTATAATTGATTGAATAAAGACGTTATTACTTATTTATATGCTTATATAATTATTTATATAATTCAATATTATAGAGACTGTTTCTATAATCGTAGTATTATATACCTAATCTAAGAACATTACCTTTAAGTAGCGTCGGGTTCTCTTCCTCTATCGATACTTTATATAGAGTAGCCGTATCCTCTTCTATTACTAGTAGCTCGCGTTCCTTCGCTATACTTAGTCGCTATAGTACGACGAGCGTAATATCGTTATCGTATGCCTCCTCCCCTTCTAGAAGTTCGATTAGAGTTATATCTACTATATCGTTCGCTAGGTAGGCGATGCTATAGCGCTACTAATATATAATTGTTCCTAAGACTTTAACGTTACCTTCGAGGTTAAATGCCCCGATTCCGATCTCGTACTCTATCTCGCTATATAGTAGTTTAAGGTTATAGCGAAGCGCCTTAATATCCGCTATCGTAACGTTAAAGTCCGGTAGATAGTAATAAACTAAGAAGCGATACTATATCGATAGCTAAGTTTTCTTATCGAGTCTATACCGAGTATAACGCTTAAGGCTAAATATACCTTTATTCTTATTACTTAGATCGGTAATAATCTAATATAAATACTAGTACTTCCTACAATCCGGCGACCGTAGCTACGCCGCGCGAGAAACTAGAACATTATATATAAAACCGCCGTATACGAGTACGACCGATATTAAGTAAAATCTAGTATATACCGCTAATCTATCCGCACTTTGCTATACGTCTTTTAACTACCGCCGATCCTTATCTCGTATATCCTAGAGTCTAGAACGTAAGGTCTATATAAACCGGAAATATACGAGGGCGACGTCGTAGAGTCGTAGAGGTACTAACGCCGAGCTACGATACCCGAAGAATGTATTATAATAACTTAAGTAGAGGTTGTCTACTAGGTGCTTAACGAATAGCAATTAGTCGTATATAGATCGCGACTACTACCTTAGTATACTCTCCGAGCTTAAGTTAATATATTCGTCGAGCCTCCTTTAACTACGTTCTCTATCGCATAGGTAAAGGTTATTCCCGAGACTATATAGCGGTCTAAATGCGGCTAACAATTATACTATCGTACTAGGCCTACTATTATTATAGCTACTCGTATTAATTAATACCTTATAAGACGTCTCCTATAGTATATTCTCGGGCGTCGGCGCTAGCCGCTAAGGACAATAAGGTAGTAAGTAACTACCTTATATAATCGAGAGTATACGGATATATATCGTTAAACTCCGTACCGGCAATAACGAGAAGTAGCGTTTGCGCTTCTTAATAGGTAAAGGAGGATCCGACTTCGTCTTAATTACGACCTCGCTAAACCGGAGACTAGGCCGTATACTCGCTATTGCTATCCGAACCGCTTCGTCGCCGTAGTTAGTAAGTATAGGTATATATAATAAGGGTCGCAATTCGGGACTACCGTTAATATAGAGAGCGACTAGGACCGCCGTATATATCTAATCCTACGCGATAGTTCGAGTCTAACTATCGATACCGAACCCCGCCGGCTAGCGCTTGTATTATATCTACTACTCCCTATCTATACTATAGTTATAAGCAACCTAGACTTTATAGTCTCTATACCTAACGTTTACTAGGTAGCGTAGGATTTAATCCTTTAGCTCGATCGATAGTTCGGAGAATAATATCCTCGCCTTAATTAGATAGTAGTATAAGGTTGTTATAGTAAGTAGCAATAATAAGCGTTTAATAGAACTTTAGGTGCGTACCTAAAATTTCCTTACGTCCTACCTTATATAACCTTATATAACCTTATAGGCTATTACCTAATACTAGTGCGGGTAAGCGTTAAAAGTAAATATCGCTATTAGACGCGGGATATGCCGCTAGCGGCAAACACGTAGTCCGTACGTAATATAACTTTTCTTCTTTTACAAACCTACTCCCTCTTCTTAACTTAAATATTAATATTAACCTTCCGTAGTACTTACTATTACTAGTACTAGAATAGGTATATACCTAAAGTTTCTTTAAAAACACTAATAGTTGAACTATTTTCGAAAGAAACATATTACTATAATCGCGAAAAAACTATAGCTATAAGTTCCCTACTTATCCCTAGCGCGCGTAAGCGCAAATTAGGTACTAGTCCGCTAAGCGACCCGCCCTAAACCCCGACGTCTACTACTAAGAAGCAGTATACCCTACTACTTAGCCTCGGCGATCCTTCCCCGAAAGAATCGCTAGTAAAGAAGGCTAAGACCGCTAATACGCCTAAGAAGTTAACTAAAGCTAAGTAGGATAAGACTATCGGTATAGAGATAGACTAAGATAAGCTTAACCTAGCCGAGTAGAGGTTTAAGGAAGGTCGCGTTAATAGCTTTAAGGCTATTATAGATAAGACCCGCGGCGTAGTAACAGCCCTATCCTATAGTTAAGGTGTCTATATAGCCGCCTACTCCTCTAGATCTATTAAGAACGAGACTACTATAGGAGCTATAGAGATCCTAGTCGGCGACTAGTTCGTACGTATAATAACGAAGCTCGAGCTAGCGTTTAAGTATTTCTACTTATATCGCGTCGTAAGTATAATAGGCCTAAGTATACCCCCTTTTTTTTATTCTTTTTTTCCTTTACCGTTATATCGATTCTACTTAAAAGATAAAACTTTAGGTATATACCTATTCTACGCGTTAAATAGGTGCGTACCTAAAGTTTCTTTAAAACACTACGATTTAGGTATACGCCTTAAGTTAACTCTAAAGATGAAACTTTAGGTATATACCTATTCTACGTATTAAATAGATACGTACCTAAAGTTTCTTCGAAGGTTTATAATTTAGATATACGCCTAAAGTTTCTATATTCTCAATTCTCCTCTTTAGAATAGTACTAAGTTATTATAGCGAATATTTAGTAAATACGAGAGCGCGTCGGCTAAGTACGCTAGACCCCTAGCGGGCATTCGCCGCAAGGCTAGACCGACTAAGCGCAAGGGCAAATAGCCCGTTTTATTAGAATACGTTAGCGATAGCGAAGACGCCTAAGGTTTAGACGATATAGTAGAGTAAGACCCTAATAACGACGTCGATAAGATAGATATCGACGAGAAAGATAACGGTAACTAGTAGAGCTACCGACTCTAGCTTACGCCGAATAAGATCCTTAAGACTATCTCTAGCTTTACTAAAGGCTAGATTAAGGTTAAGAGTATAATCGCGGAGGACGACGACGTCGTAGATTGCGCCCTTTCCGGCCCGCGCTATCCTAACACCGTTAAGGGTAACCTAAAGTATATAGCCTTTATCTATATCCGCGCCGTATAGAAGATAAAGGTTATTCTAGACTCCCTCGATCCTATAATCGATCGGCTAGATCTAGCGTATATTCCTACGTTCTTCGTAGGCACTTCTACTATACTTTATAAACCTGCTCTCTAGCTAGTCTACCTAGTCCTAGAGCTAGATATTTGCGGAGAAGACCTCTATCGAGGACTACTACTCTTATACCTATATAATAAGATAAAGAATAAGAACAATAATAATAACGCGGTTAACCTATTACTCGAGCCGATAAAGATCTCCCGCGTCGCTACTACTACTATCCCGGTCTATATTAACCCGAAAGCTAGCTAAGTAAATACTAAGGAGTAGGACGAGCGTATAGGCAATATTATAGAGCAGTTGCTAGACCTCGCTAAGAAGGGTCTCTACGATAGATCTACTACTACGGAGATACGGCGTATATAAGCTAATACCGACCCGGATACTACGCTTAAGACCTTCGATATTTTGTCTAAGCGCGGTAATATAAATCTAGAGACTAGCCTACGCCTAGATAACTTTGCTAATAACGAGGCGCGCATTACCTATATTAATAACATTATTAACACTACCGGTAGCGTACGTCTATATCTATAGCTATTTAGCGATCCTACTAAGATCGAGCGCTTAGAGTTCGATACCGTAATATCTAAGGTTAACGTAAGCGACGTATAAGCCTTTTAATAGTAGTACGCCGAAGACACTAATAACAAGCGTACTAGCGCCTATAATACCGATAGTACCCTAGTTATCGATAGTAAGATATTTACGCTTATTAACTCCGCTATAAACTAGAAGAGCGCTAAGGTACCTACGTTCGAGGACGCCTACGCTACGCTCGGCGTTATACCCGAAACGTTAAGTATACTAGACGGCTTTACTAAGTTAGGATTTAAGGCTATATACTACGGGCTAAGCTTGTAGCCTTAGTAGGTATCTAGTGCTACGTACCTTAAGCGTATAATACTCTCTCCCGCTCGGTTCGCTATTATAGGCGACGACGTTAGCCTTAGTAAGACTATTTAGGTCCTCGTAACGATCTACGAAATAGCGAAAGAGACTACCTACTAGATTAAGGTCTACGATAGTAAGTTTTCCCTACGATTTATTACAAAACTTTAGGTACGTACCTATTCTTACGAGATTTAGGTACGTACCTAAAGTTTTATTATTTCCGATCGTTATAATCTTTAGGTATATACCTAAAGTTCCTTCCTACTAACGAAACTTTTACTAACTTCTTATATATAGATAAGGTCCGTACCCGTATAAGCGTCGTAATAAATATAGCTACTACGAAGTACCTAGAAGCCTATCGCGACTAGTTTCTCCCTAACTAAGCGCCTAAGAAGCGAGATATTATCGAGAAGATATAAGCGAGCGACGAGGCATTTAATCGTAAAGTATCTATACGCTTAGCTATATCGACTCTTAGTCTACGCCCTAAGTACCGCCTACCGATTATCGTCTACCTACTAAATAGTCTTATAGCTTAGCTTACTAATACCGGTATATACTTCTACGATCTAGATAGTAACCGTTCTAAGTATATCTATATATATATGTTCTATTTACTCGGTATTAAGAAGAATTAGCGAGATAATTAGTTTGCCGAGTCTATACCTATCTCTACGAACCTCGAGGCTTTAAAGAGTTAGTTAGCCTCTTAGAGCGGCGATAATAAACAAATATCGCGAAATCTAGTACTTACTACCTACTAAGTACTGCCTAGATAGATCCTCGAGGTCGGATAGACCGTTAGGGTCTCTAAGAAGCGTACTATAGCTTATAACGAAGATAATAAGGACGCCGACGGCTAAGCGGGCGATATCTTAGACGACGAGGATAGAGGTACTACGCTTACCGACCTCTAGTAGGCGGAGCTTATAATATTAAACGTCCTACTTATCCTAGAAGACTCGTTCTCTCTTATCGCGGCCGACGAGGGTTATACGGTAGGCAACCCTAAGGCAAACTAAACCGACGTACTATATAAGTTGCGTCTATAGAATAGTATAGCTATTATCTCGGCTACGGTTATTTGTAACTATATATATAATATAGTATCGATTATCCGCTTTAGTTAGCGCTAAGTTAAGAACCTCCTAGATTTAGGTTCTAGTATTAAGAAGAATAGCCTAGACGTTAAGGAATATAGACGTCTATCTTATAAGTTCGAGACACTCTACGACCGTAACTAGAGTAAGATTCTAGATACCCTATATAGGCTTACGGGCTGCCCGAATCTCCTACTTAACCGGTACTACTTAGCCGCGCTCTATCCTAAAGCGATCTATAAGGCGATAGGTAGTACGGCTAATATCGGCTTCGTAATACTACTACTTCTAAGTCTAGTCTAAATCCGCTATATTAAGGGCTAAATACTTATAGCGAATAGCGTCGACTATCGTATCGGCGCCGATATCCTACCTATATACTTCTATAATATCGAGATTCGTATAGACAATACTAGCTATACGATCTATAATATAGCCTATAGGTAGTTTACTAATACGGTAGAGACTAAGCGTCTCTATACTATAAACGAAGACGATAAGACCGGTTACGCTACTAGCCTACGCCGTTAGCTTATACTAACCTCTAATAACCCTATTAGCTCGGTTATACTAAGACGCCGCTTAGATACGAGTACTAAGCTTATTAACTTACTATAAGTTTTCTAAAACTTTAGGTATATACCTTTTTTAGCTATAGTTTAGGTATATACCTAAAGTTTCTATAATTTAGATATTACTAACCTTTTATTATAGGACTAATAGCTCTATCGACCCTTTTACGTATATTTATATATCGCTTAAGGGTAACCTCTAAACGCTGCCGCCCTCCGATCGATTTAGCTATCTTAACTTCCTCTACCGCCTATCGCCGAAGTATTATACCTTCCTAGAAATCTTCCGTAACGTCGTACTTATCTAGTTACTAAAACTCGTAGTCTAGGCCTACGAACCTATCTCTCTCTTAATTATCGAGGCTATATACGGCCTACTCTAGATCGAATATATTATAATCCGCGCTAGTATTAGTAATCGTAGCCGCGTCTTAGCCGAGCGCGCTTTCCTAAACGACCCTAACGTTTACGTTATAATTATATCGTCGCGTATAGGCGCCGAGTCCGCTAACTACTAGAAGGTAGCTCGCTATATAGTTATACTCGACGCCGTCTCGTTCCGTATTAAGCTTTAAGCTAGCGGTCGACTTTACCGTATAGGCTAAGAATACCTAGTAACGGTCTATATCTTAAATATTAACGAAACTATCGATTAGGCCTTATAGTATAAATACGAAGTACGGTTCCTTAAGCAGATTCGCTCTATCTATACCCTTAGCCTAGAAGATATAGAGGTTATTATACGAGACTATCTATTCTAAAATAATAATACTAAATAGCGCGAGAACGACGCCGCGGAGGCGCTAACTAGTCTCGTTCGAGAGTCTATCGAGACGCGTATCTATACGGTTATAGCCGACGCCCTACTATATACTATATATAGCGTACGCTCCCCTCGTACTAACGTCTCTTAGTACGATATTAAGGATCCTATAGCGAAGAACCTATTGCCTAACGAGACGCTATACCGTTTAGTATATAGTAGCGCGGTTACCCGTAAGGTTATCGGATAGGTTTAGGAGAAGAGTAACCTAGACAACTACCCTAATCTCGTTAACGAGGACCTAGACCTCGCCGAAGTAGATAAGCTTAACGTTAAGCTAGTCGCTAAGTACGTCGAGGACCGCTAGTACCTCTAGCGTAAGACTAGGCCCTTAGTTATCGACTAAGATAAGGTTAATAGACTCGTATAGTATTACGCCGACTAGCTTACGCGTATAGATACCGTAAAGCTAGCGTACTTAAGCAGAACCGGTATATTCTACTATTAAAACTTTAGGTATATACCTATTATTATACTCTTTAGATATATACCTAAAGTTTCTTTTAAATATTTCTAAGTTAATACTAATAATAATTATAGATATCGTATCCTAGTTCTACCGCTAGGTCGACTCGCTATCCGACTATATCCTTAACGGCCTTGCTTACGTAGTAGAGTAGGATAGTATAGTAGTCCCTCTATAGCTTCGATAAGAGAGATCTCCGTTCTCCCTAATATAGACTACCCCTCCTATAGAAGATAACGAAGAGTAGCCGCCCTAGAAGCCTAACCTATTATCCCTCGGCGAGGAGGTTAAGAATAGTATTATTAATAGTAAGAAGAACGAATTAGTTACTACGGTAAACTAGAAACTAAACGCTATAAAGGCGACCGACCTAGCCTACGCTAAGGTTCGAAAGAGTCTACGCGAGCTTTAGAGCCTTATTAGAGAGTAGGAGGACTACGAGGATTAACTAATAGTATTTAAGGAGCGCTAGGCGGAGAAGGTAGCCGTAGCGTAGAAGAAAGCTTATATATTACTACTGCCGCTAGATAGTCCTCTACTATCTCTATCGCTACCTCTACCTTCCCTATTCCTAGGTACGGTAAATAGCGATTTACTACTTCCTCTACCTCCGAGCCTACGGCTAGCTACGGTTAACGATAATCTACTATATAATCCTTTACCGTCTCTAAGTATTAACGATAATCTACTACGTAATCCTTCGCCGTCTTTAAGTAATAGCGAACTTACTAATCGCTTAGATATACTACCTACTCCTCTACCTACTCCCTTATCCGGACCCCTAGAGCCGACCGCTTAGGAGATCGCTACTACTATCTTAAATACTAGAGGTCTACGTAATAAGTTTATTATTATAAACCTACCTAGTTCGCTACCCGTACCTAATAGTACCTAGGCGGCTAGCGAGATAGCGTTCGTAGCTAGATTCGATCGGTTAAGTACGTAGGAGCGAGTTTAGGCGTACGATTACTTATAGGATCTATCGGGCGGTAGTTACTAGAAGTAAGGCAAGAACCTATTTAATAAGTAGTAGAGCATTCGGTAATATAGTTATCGGTAATATAGTTAAAGCTAGTTCGTAGTAGTAGATATCTCTCCTCTCCTATATTATATATATATATATCTACTAGTTAGTAGCTTAGGGCGGAAATGCGTCTATAGTAATAAAAGTTTAGGTATATACCTAAAGTCTCTTCCTATACTAACGTAGTATTAAAGTATCTATCTTAAAAAATATATATATTGTCTATATTAGCGAAAGTTTAGGTATATACTAAAAGTTTCTCCCTCTACTAATATAGTATTAAAGTATCTAATATATATATATAATAGCTAGTTAGTTAAAAATTGTCTATAGCTATACGCGAATGCGTTTAGTATATAGCTCGCGTTTAAGATATAGCTCGCTATCGCCTACGAGATATCGTATTCGAGATATAGCGAGATATCGCGTTTAAGATATAGCTTACTATCGCCTTCGAGATATCGCGTTCGAGATGTCCGCTATCGCCTATAAGACGTTATATTCGAGATTTCCGCTCTCGCCTACGAGGTATCGCGTTTAAGATATCGTATCCGAGATATCGTATTCGAGATATCGTATCCGAGATATCGTATTCGAGATATCGCTCGCTATCGCGTTTAAGATATCGCATTCGAGATATCGCTCGCTATCGTATTTAAGATATCGTATTTTAGATATCGCGTTTTAGATATCGCTCGCTATCGCCTTTAAGATATCGCATTTAAGATATAGCTCGCTATCGCGGTTCGAGATATCGTATTTTAGATATCGTATTTTAGATATCGTATTTAAGATAGGGCTACGCCTTTAAGATATTACGTTCGAGATACAGCTCGCTATCGCCCCCTTCTATTATAGTAGCTACTTAGAAAGTACCGATAAGTCCTATAAGCTAGCTACTATACTATAAAGTAATATCGGATTTAAGTTGCCTTAGTAGTAGGTCGCTTAGGTCGCCTAGGTCGCCTAGGACGCCTAGTACGCCTAGTATACCTAGGACGCCTAGTACGCCTAGTATACCTAAGACGCCTAGAACGCCTAAGACGCTTAGGACGCCTAGTACGCCTAGGACGCCTAGTATATCTAGGACGCCTAGGTCGCCTAGTTAGCTACCTATTTAGCCGTATAACGTAATATCTTAGGGACTTCCGCAGAGGCCGTATATAGTAGAATAATATATTATATATTAATATATAAACGACGGGACTATACTAAACTACGTATATATATATACGGACGATAGTAAGCGAGATATATAGAGTCGTAGAATAGATCTAAGTAGTAGGAAGGAACCGGAAGGTAGGGAAGAGCTAAGAGAAATATATTTGCTTAAAAGCGGTTAAACGAGTTCGTATACGTGCGCCGTATAAGTCGGCTAGGAGATAAAGGCGCTATAAGATAGCGGATAAGCGGGATACGCGTACGCGCTTAGCGCGTAAGGAAGGACCTAAAAATAGAGGTTTACTAAGAAGCTAGTAAGTAGAATATACGTACTTATACTTACGCGTCGGACGCGCTAGATAGCCGTAGGGCGGAATACTAAGAAAGAGGCTTTCCTTCTAAGGTATTCTTCTTTCTTTCTTTATAGTTTATCTTATATAGATAGTAGCTATATTAATTTAGTGCTCCCTTTAGTTTAGTTTAAAGTTTCGTATATATTCTTACTACTTAGCTACTAACCCTTATACCTTCGTTAATAAGATATTATATTCGGGATACGGCTCGCTTTCGCTTTTAGGATACGGCTCGCTTTCGCCTTCGGGATATAGCTCGCTTTCGCCTTTAGGATACGGCTCGCTTTCGCTTTCGAGATACGGCTCGCTTTCGCCTTCGGGATATAGCTCGCTTTCGCCTTCGAAATATAGCTCGCTCTTAGGATACGGCTCGCCCCTAGATTTCGAGAAGCGGCTCGCCTCTAGATTTCGGAAAGCGGCTCGCTTTTAGGTATCGGAAAGTAGGGCTTACCTCGGTATTCGGCCCGCTCTCGGGTATATCTCGGATCCGGCTCTAACTAGATCCTAGAGCTAAATATTCTAGTATTATAATGTTCGAGTATATAGCGTAGGCGCGGCCGTACGTCCTCTAAATACTAAATAGAGATATTAGAATGTTTGCACTAAAACGTTTACTTTCTATTAGTAGACCTCGCCTACGGCCGTAGAATTCGCCCGTAGCCGTTTCTTCTCGTTGCCCCTAAGAGTCGGTTATATACCTACGTATTATTTATATACGACTCCCTTTACGTCGCTCCTACGTAAAGTTTAGACAATCTACCTTCGCGTCCTAAGTCTCGCTAATCTATCCTAGCGTAAATATAGCTACTAGACAATCTATTCTTTTTATTAGTAGCTTGTTACTTTATACTATTACCTTACTGTTATAGCAGATTACTAGCCCCTTTATTGTATACAAGTATAGGTTTCTTCTTTATAAGTATAACGCGCGTCTAATAGAGATGTCTCGACCCGACTTAATCTTATTACCCCCGCGTAGTATAAAGATTTCCTCGCAGTATAGAAACTAACCGACGAGAACGTAATAGCTCTTAAAGTCCTACGCGGACCTAACGAACCTAGAACTACGAAGGCAGACATACTTAGGCGTATATTCGAATAGATCGGTAATTCTATCGAGAGTAACTCGGTTAGGGCGACTATACTCTAGCGGTACGCTTTATAGTACAAGATCTAGGAGACTAGTACTAATCCTTTACTCTATATATCCTAAGCCTTCGTTCGAAGCCTCGACTAGTACGGCCTAATCTATTACGCCGTCGTCCTCGGAATATCTATAGACGCCTCCCGCCGAGTAAGTAACCGTATTATCGAAGCCGCCTAGGGCGAAGATTAGTTTACTTAAGCCTCGGAGCTTGTCCGGCTTCCGTTTAGCGCTCTACTTTTAGTACCTAAACGTATTCTCGCCGACATTGCAGCTACTACTCGGATTAGACTTAGTCTCGAAGAAGCCTGTCGCTTCTAGATATAAGGCAAACAGAAGAGGCTCGCGGAAGCCTAGAATAGTCGCGTTAATAAGAGGAAAAGCGCTTTTTACGATTTCATTACCGGTAGTAATATTACCGCTATAAGAGACGCTTATAAACCGAAACCTAGCAAGGAACGTACGATATAGGCCTACCTACCTAACATTCCTAAAGACTATATCGTTCTCTAAGGCTTTAAGACGGGGCGCAATTTACTAGCGCCGAAAAAACACCTATTACGCGCCTTACGCAAAAAATATCTAAGGAAACCTAGGGTTAAAGCGGGTAGTAACATACTAGTACTAGATTTATAGCTAGAAGACGATAGCGTAGAACCCGATATGCCGGTATTAGACGACGAAGGAGGGAAAGGTACCTAGGACAATTCTCTTAATATAGACGGAGATACGGCTTCTAATTTTCTTAATATATACGATAGATTAGAGCTCCGTTTACAATGTCGCCGGCTTAGCCGTAGAGAAGGGATAGAAGCCTACTATACCTACTACCGCAAATAGTAGATAGACTTTACCTATACTTTGCTACCGAATATTAGAGAGCATCTCGCTACGTTAGGCCGGCTACCGTATATATAAACTTTAATTACTCCGTTCCTACTACGTACCGTCCCTATACCTAATATATATAAATACTAACTATTTTGCTATATAGCGAAAGATCTACCCGTTTTCTAGCTAGTAAAGTAGTTTGCATCTTATACCTTTTACTTAATCTTACGACCGCCTCGCTTAGAAGCTCGTAACCTATATATATATAGCTCCCTACTATCCCGAAGCGGATTAGCTCGTAGCTATATACTATCTATTCTAACCGCCTGCCCGGATTTCTAACTAGTTTATACCTACGCTATACTAAGTTATATTCTATACGACCTTCGCCTTATTATCTTCCTATATACTATTTATAGTAGATACGGCCTATATAGAGATGCTATTAAGGTTTAGGTTAGATAATCCGCGCCTTAACTACTTTAGTCTATAAAGGAGGCGATAGATATACGTCCGTTAACGCGCTCTCGCGATTGATATATTATTACGATCGAGATTATTAGGGTTATAAGAACTACTCCTAATACCTAGGGACCTATATACCGGAAAGACACCGTTTCGAGGATTACTTCTATTATCTTCCTTAATATCGCATTATTAAGTACGTAACTTACCGATACGCCGTGCCCCCTTACTATTTTTACGCTTACCTTAGCCGCTAATACCGATATACTATTCCTATTACTATCCGTCGCCTTCTTATCGAAGAATTCAAGCCGTTCCCTAATGTTGCTATAATACCCGACTAGGTAATTTAGCCCTAGCTAACCGATAATTAAGCCCCGGAGTTCCCGCTCTACTTCGATTGTTTTCGATATACTACCGTCGACGAATAGGGCGAACAATATATAGCTATCTTTTACTCGCGTACCTCGATATAAGAGCATTATAAAACGCGATATAAGTAGACTAATACCTAGACTCGGGGCGGTAGTAGAAAAGCCCGCCTATAAGAGATACCTAATCGCCTATAAGAGAGCAATATCTACGTATAGCAATTCTTCTACCCTAAAGCTAGGTACGAACCTAGATAGAATCGCCTATTCTAGGTCTATCGTCGCGCTCGTATAGTACCTATTCCCTCCTTATCGTATAACGACTAGTTTGCGTCTGCCCTAATTAAAGCCTAGGCCGATATCTAGGAGAAACTAGACGAGGATCGAAATATCGTTTATAATAGCTTAGCCTACGTATCTGCCCTCCCCCCCTAGATTTAGTAACTCTTTATCGACTTTTACGTCGTCTTACTCTATAAAGACGAAATATAGGCCGCTATCCGCCTCCCTAAAGAAGATAATAAGCCCTATACCGTAGAAGTTATCGCTATCGCTCGCCGAGCGTTCTCTTATATAATAAGGCATTATAGCGAAAGTAGCCCCTATTTTAACCTTACTAATTCCCGTAAGTAAGCCCTCGCTAACTTTTATAATATAATATAGAAGTCTAACTATTATAAATATTTTCGCTTTCGGCGCTATAAGACCCGCTTAAGCGAACTTAAATACGCCGACGCTATACTATACGCGCTAGTATATTTTATTCGTTATATCTCCCCTAAAGTTCTATTTTTCCCTTCTATAATGTCGCCTACTAATAAACTTAACGACGACGTCGACGCCGAAGTCGCTAGTTAAGTAAGCGATAAAGTCGACGAAAAAGTCGACTATAGCCCTACTTAAGTAACGCCGACCGACGAATAGCGCGAACTCTAGAATAAACTTAGCGACCGCGTCCGAAGCGATATTACCGAAACGGAAGAACTAGAACTATATCCTCTTATTTCCTAGTTATTACTCTCCCTATTCTAGTACCTAATTAGTAGTCGTCGGTTCTACTCTCTACTCCTTAGCTACCTCGCCCTTTATATAGTATAACCGTATTCGGGCGTATAGTAGAAGCCGAACGACTTTAATTACTATCTCTCCGCTATTGTTTAAATAGGGCAACTCCTCGTATTTAACTACTCCCGGCGTTATAACTAGGGCTTCGACTACGACGACGAAGTTTTAGAGGCTATTAAGTATAAGATAGAGTTACTCTTTACGTAAGAGACCGCTATCCGAGAAATTGTCCGCTAGCGTAGTGCCCTCTTCGCCTTTACTAGCAACTATATATCGACTAATTAGGCTGTCTAAGCCGCCGACGGTAAATCTGTTTAATTTAGGGACGTCGTACTACGAGTTATAGACCTAACTACCCTACTCGAGTATTGCTATCGATAGGCGTATAAGATCCTACGGCGCGACCTCCTTTTCGGACTCCTATATAACTCTATCCCCCTTACTAACCTTTATAACCGCCCTAAAGAAACTACCGTCTACTTTAGCTTCCTCTAAGATAAGCGTAATACTACTATCGTTAACCTAGCTCGGACGTTCGTTATTAACGCTATCGCTAGTAATCCGGCTCTATTATATTTATACTTAGAGGCCGGTTTAGATGCACTCCGCCTTAGCTCGGTAGTCGGCGCGTATAAGTATTGCGTCTAAGAGTTCCTTTAGCTACTTAGCGTCCTTATATTTATTAGTAGCGGTTAGCCCGCCCGCGAACCCGAATTCTTCTCGGCGATATAGCGTAACACTTAGTTAGTCCGCTTTATTACTATCCGAGATAGATACGTTATAATTTACCTAACCTATACTAAGCTCCGCTAGAAGCTAAATAATAAACAAAACGTCCGCTTCCTATTTAAGCTCGGCCGCCTGCTTGTCGATTACCTTATATATATTTAACTATTTCGCGAGCTCTACTAGTATTAATCTAATCCCGGGTAGATACTTAGTCCTTTCCTCTAGTCTAAGGATAACCTCGTCTAGTCGGATAATACTATAACCTAATACCTTCGTCGATAGACCGTAGCCGCTAGCCTACCCGCCTTCGGTATTAGCGAGTAGTATTACTTCTCCGTCGCTATCGTTAAGAAATTCTTTAGTAAGTTCGTAGGCTTCGATTAATCGGACGCGGACGACGAAGACGACGAGGTCGACGATATAGAGGTAGCTATAGCTAGGTAGCGCAACTATAGTCTCTATACTACTAACATTTTATATATTAACGCTAATCTATTCGCCGCGTCGTCTAACTTATAGGATAGCTTAATCTAAGGTAGGTACCGCGTATCTCGTATCTAGTCGAACTTCCTCTAGCTTCCTACCGCTATTACTCGCTACTAGGGGACCTAGCCGTCGCTAGGTAGCTCTATTAGCAACCTCTTAGTACTTAAGAATAGTAGTCTCGCCCCTGTCTTTATCCTCGATAAAGCCCTATAGTATACGCGCGAAATTATATAAAACCCGCGGCTATAGTAGAAGAGCGAGGGTTAAGCGACCGCTATACGATAGATCCTCTCCCTTAAGGCCTAACTACTCGTCGTCCTCGGTACTAGCGCCGGTAAGAGTCTCCTCTTTATAGTTCCTTACTATATAAAAGGTACGCGGACTACCGTACTTATCCTTCTACTAGTTACTCTACGAGTTAATATACTTATCCGACTTAAAGCTACTAAAGTGTCCTACGTAGTATAGTAACTAGGAATAGAGCGCCCCGCTTCCTTTGTCCTAGTTAGCGCTAAGGCCGCCTGCTCTACCTAATTTATTATATATATACGGCGTCTCGGGGTCTAGAACTAGCTCGATCGTATCTTCGTCGACGAGTGCTATTTAACCGTAACCGCGTTGCCGTACTGCTCTATCTTTTGCTAATTTAGCTATCTCGGGTCGATTAGTACTTAGGTCGTCTACCTAACCGCTACTCTACTACTATTAATAGAACCTAAATTCCTATAGCGTAACGTTATCGCCTAGCCTATAATAGTACGGTAGAGTACTAATCGCGCTAATATTATATATCGTGTTTCCTTATACTAGTAGGTATAGTTACTGCTTATAGCCGTACGACTTATTAGGAAGCAACCTAGGGCGAGTATATTCGTACCTAGCGATCGCGTCCTAGTATTCGTATATAGTCTCGACTACGCCGAGTAGCTAGCGAGGGAAATTAATTGCCCGTACTTTACCGCCGCTAGTAGAACTACTAGCGAGAAAGAATAGCTACTCGACGCCTAGCTTAATAGCACTAATAAAAAAAAACAATAATATACCGGTCGTACTATTTACTTTTCCGTCTAGCGAAATAGTCGGTACGTAGCTATATTATCGCTATATTAACTCGGCAGTTAGGCAGGAGTAATAGTCTCTAATCTACTAACGATATTATTGTACTAGTATCCTTATTAAATTAATAACGCTATAGCGTCGCTACGCTCGTACGCTATAGTATAAGATATCTACCGACGTTAGAAGTAGAGTATATAACTAAACAGTTATAGCTAGTATTTACCTATATCGCTAGACCGTTTAAGTTAAATACGGATAGAGCGTAGTTAGTCGAGATCTAAAATATAAACTATCTATAAACCGAACTACTATTACTCGATATATTCTACTCTCTCTATCCTTACCTTAACCGCCTCCTTGTCGCCTTTCGCCTACGTCGTATATTAACCTGCCGACGATAATATACTAATAGTATCGTCGCCCTTCGTTAGAGTATTTCTACCTATAGACTTGTTATCTCTACTACTATCTCTACGATCTGTTCCTCTAGTACCTCTATACTTAGCTGCTCCTTATTTATTATTCGCCCGTATACTACCTAGCTAGCCGATAAATCTTCCTCTACGCTCCTTCTCCCGCTTACTCCTTATTTATCGTAGCCTTCGCCTAGTCCGCCTATTCCTCCCTTATTAACTTCTATTATGCCTTTATCTACTATTATATTACTACCTACCGGTATACTATCTACCTAATCGCTAGGCCTATTAACCCGCGCTTACGTCGCTAACTTATCTAGTCGCTATTCCCCTATTTCTATCCTATAATAGTATATTTCCTATATAAATAAAAACGCTATATATTCTACGTAATATAACTATTTCTCCTCCGCCGAGAAGCTCGCCTAGTTATACTATAGAAGTAGTAGCGGTCGCTCGTATAACTATCGTCGTATTAATATTCTATCGTAATACTCGGCTATATTACCGGTCGCTAGCGCCGGCTCGGTATAACTCGCTAACATTTAGTAGTCGGCTATCTCGGCAGTCTTACTCGTATCTACGCGACGGCTAGCCGTAGAGAGAAGTTTCGGAATAGCGACGTACTCGAGTAGTTTAGTAGGCGAAATCGGATAAAAGTAGGATACGGACAACCTCTAGAACCGACGTCCTCTTATATCTTTCCTCGCTATATATATTAGACTACCTACCGTATCGCTACTTTGTCTATTATTATAGCCGATCCTACCTTACGTCCTACTAGAACTATACGCAAACTCGATTAAATTTTACCGTACCGCTCGTACCTATACGTCCGCCTCTACTTATCGTATACTATTTCTTTTATAATATGCTATTCGCCTATGTACTCTCTCTAGTATACTCGAATAGCGCGGTTATACCGCACCGTATTTCGATCTAGGCGTCGTATTTGAAATCCGCGTATATAAGTTAGGTTTGATTTAATATCTCCTCGTACGTCGTCGTATATTATCTATTATAATCTCTTATATTCCCTCTAGCCCTTACTATTACTTAGGGGTCGAGCGCTAATACTATAGCTCTCTTACCTCGTATTTATACGTACTATCGACGGCAGCTAATAAAGTACTACTTACCCGGGTTATTTCTTACTACCGGTATCTGCTTTATACCTATTATCCTAGCGAGTACGCTAATACCCCGACCGATCGACGTACTAGCTTAGTTTCTATACTATCGTACTAACTATAGGCCTCCTCTAGTAGTTAGGTTAGATCTCGCTAGTAGAGGACATACTCGGTTAAGTCGGATTATACCCCGTATAACTCGACGTAGGTACACTTACTAGATAATCTACCGGTTTTTCCCTATCTCGCGATACCCGTATTAAAATACTAGAACCTATCGGTAAAGGAGTCGGCTAGATCGAGTATTATTAGATATAAGCTATTTATAGAGATCTTATACGTTAACCTACTTATATATATAGTATAGTCGATACTACGCCGTAGTGCCGCTAAATATCGCTAGCTACGTATAGGAGGTAAATATATATAGTTATAGTGCTACCCGAATTTCTATATCTAGCACTTCTATCGTACGAGACTTAGGCGTTATATAACCTAGGGCTAATCTACTAAACGACGATTAGATACGAACCGGTTTGCTAGGCGGTAAACTATATTGTCTATATTACTTTTACTAGCTAGTAAAATAGTTAGTACTCTCGTATCGTAATTGCGGTTACAGTAGATACGTCTACTAGCTACAGGTCGTAGTATAGTAACGCTACTAAGGCTCGAACCCTAATTACGCTATCTATCCCTAGATATAGCTCGACTATTATACCTCGCCGACTAGCTTTTATCGTATATCGTCTATTAGGACGTCCGGTATACTATCTATACCGTTATCGCAGCCTTAGCTATCTTAGTCTAGTATATTCTTGCTTACCTAGTAGTCTACTATTATCTAATCCGGCTATTGTCGAGGCAATCCGATATATCCTTATATTATAATACTAATAGACCCGTATACGGACTTAGTAGGCTATATACTAGTTTATATATAGTTATTATATACGCAATAAAATACTACGATTAACTCGGTTAGTAGTCGGTTCTTAAAACTGTTAACTCGTAATATCGTAGAATAGATAGTAGTTAGTTCGTCTACCCGGGATATACGTCCGAAATTATAGTATATTTTCGAACGACTACAATTCTCGAAAACTAATTTCTCCCCCGATCGATTAGATAACAACGCCCTAATCTAACGATATCTTTTATTATTTATCTACCTAAATATAAACCTACTATAACCGAGATAGTCCGAGCAAATTAGTAACCTTACCGCCGCTAAGATTTACTCTAATCGCTACTAACCCTCGGGTCTAGCTTACTTACGTATTACGCTCCGTATACTAACGGCGTTTTCTAGGGTAGGTTTTATAGGTTACCTCCTCCTACTACCGTATATTATATAGTAAATTATTAATAGTATAATGCTAACTGTTTTGCCGCCTAGCAAACTGCCGGGCTATTATCTATTTTCCTAGCTAGCAAAACGGTTAGTACTCTTATATAGTCGCATTTATTATCCTATAGTTTAATAGGTTAGGGAAATACGAGGCGGTCTATATTACTTAACTACTATATCTACCTAGAGACGGTAGTATATATACATCGAATGCATTACGTATGCTATACTTAGTATAGGCTTATATATGCTCTAGCCTATCGATATATTATAGTTGCCCCGCCTAGAATAGATCTATCGTTTCTAGTATTTCCGAGATACTGCCCCGCGTAGCCTCGAGCTATACGGCTACTCCGATACGTATACTATCTCGTATTCTCTAGCCTTCCTCCTATACTATACTTACTATTCGATTAGCGTTAGATATCCCGTCTAATAATAAAGGTATACACTCGTCGCGAATATAGTTAATTAAATCTTTACCCCTAAACTTAAGTTCTAGGACCTCCTTTATCTCCCCTAATGCTTTATCGAGGTTAGCTATACTATGTACGTCTAGTAGCTTACGGCATACCGCCTCTAGAACCGGAATTACCTTAATAGTAAGATCTACTAAATCCTATTATATAGGTAGCCCTACTACTCGGCGTAGTAATCGGATACTATTTACTATTAATAAGTAGTCTAGATACTATTTCGCCTAGTATAGGATCGCGTCGGGAAAGTACTCCTACTATACGCTCTTAATTAATATTATCGTCGTCGTATAGAGTATTAATAGCGGATCGTCTAGATACGTATCTAGTAGTATTAACTTTATATACTATACGGCTAGATAATACCTATTTACGGTCGGGTAGTCTATTCGTATTACTGCTATCGTAACCGCTATCCTATCGATAATAAAGCCTACTAGACATATACGGTACCTACTACTATCCGGTTTTACGAATATATTATCTACGATTAACGTCCTATCGCCCTCGGTATATAGCTCTAAAAGCTCGGGATAGGCGACGACTAGGTACTTAAACCTATCCTTTACCGTCTCCGGTTATATATAAAAGCCCGCGTATCTTAGTATATTTAGTTCTATGCCCGCGGTCGAATAGTCCGGCCGTTTAATTTTCTTTATCTCCGGTAGCTACGAGATATCCTTAATAACCTTATCCGCTTGTTTTTTATTTAACCCCGCGTACCGATATACTAACCTAGCTACTACTTTATATACTTCTATCGAACGACCCCGGGTATATATTATTATAAACTGCATCCTAATTCGCTAGTACGCCTTCCGCGTACTATACTACTCTAGGTCTACTCGGTCGCTCTCGCCGTAGTTGTAACGCGTATTAGATTAGTTTATTATCTACTTACCCGGGATCTATTTATACCTCCCCTCGGCCTCTATTATCTCTATAATCCCTCGCTATAGATACGTATCTTCTCTATCTCTACCGTCGCCGTACCGGTACGTTATACGAGTTTGTTAACCTAATATATTAATATCGTACTTGCTTTTTATAATACTAAATCCCCTCCGCTTCGCCTATCTATATATAAACTATTCGGCTGCCTAGAATAACGGGAATTAATGCCCGTAGATCCGATCTAGTAGCTTATACGCCCCTATTAAACGCTCGTATCGCGCCCTAGTATTATCTATCCTACTATCCTTACCGCGAACTTATACTAGAGCGCCGGGCAATCTTACAATTATTAGATATCGCTAGATAGCAGCGCTCCTCTTGCGATATATCTCCTCTAATAACTTCTCTCGCCCTCTTATATCTCCGCCTAAGCGCTAACGATTCTATTCGCAAACGGCGTATTCGATATCGAGTAGCGTAAAGTAGTCGTCGGTTATACTCTATAATAGGAACTACGATAGACTTATTATCGCTTTTAGCGTAACTACCCGATTGTCGCGTATAACTATTATACGGTATAGACGATCTATACTACCGTATCTAATACTTACTCGGCTAAGGGGAAACTCTATCCCCCCCTATAAACAGAATCGGCCTCGCTATTAAACTTAAAGACTAGTTATATCCCCTTCCCTTTCTATAGCGCGTAACTTATACCGTATCTATATATCTACGCTACTATCCGCCCTAATAGATACATCCTTACCTAAACTACCTATTATAGGAGATTACTATATCTTATATATATATCTATCTTGCGCGTATAATACTCGGTCGAAGACTCGACCCTCTCTCCTACCTTTATCCTATCTCGCCTATTTCTACGTAGTATATCTCCTATAGCTTATTATATATATTAACTAATAATACGGCCGGTACTATTGCGTACTATTACGCCGACCGCCCTATACCTACTAACGCGCCCTATAATCTCGTAATTAATAATACTAACTATTATTCTACCTAGTAAAACAGCTAGTATTACCTTAGGTACCCGCTACCGCGCCTACGTAGCTCGATATCGCCTTTACGTCTATCCTTTACTTAGGCTAAGTTTAACCGTATATTAGCGTGTTTCGGCGGACTTTACTTTATAGTATTAACTAAGGCGGCGAACGAAGCGCAGTCCCGACCTTACTATATAAATTAGCTACGTCGCCTAGGACGACTCTTTTATACGTATATTAGTAGAGTAAACCGCTAGTCTACCGGTCTTACCCCGAGCGCTATTAACGTACTAATATAGGTCTCTTCTCGGCCGCTAACTCTCTCTACTTTATAATCTACTTCTACTACTAGCGACCTATACTTGTCTATCTATTCCTCCGGCCGGCAAACTAGTCTATAGCCCTATACGTACATCCTACGCTACTGTACTATACTACGCTACGACTACCTACTAAGCTCCCTACTACGTCCGATTATCGCTATAGTAGACTATACCGATAGTGCCGCCGTCGCGCCCTTCGAGGCCGAACTCTGTCGTCTCTATATTAATAAAAACCGCTAGCTGTTTTTCTACGCCTACTTAATTAATAAAGAGATCGAATACTACTATAGTCGAATATTAAGCTTCTTTTAGCTCGACCTCGACGGCTATTCCGAAAAGCTCCGCTAACTCCGACTACGTAAGCTCGCGATCTTCCTAGTTAGTATTAGCTATACTAGATTTTAAAGGGACTATACTCGGTATATTTAGAGACATTAGCCTCGTATACTAGCGATAGAGTCGTAGAAGTTAAGGTCGGAATCGTCTTTATATAGCTCCGCTACGATAATTAGTATTTATTTAGTTACTTTATATAGAACTAGGCGTAGAAAAGCCTACGTACGCCCCTAGATTACCTATTATACTATACTCTCGATAGCGGATTAATACGGACGTACGTAGCATTATAGACTATGCCGTAGCTTATACTACTATAGTTCTATACTATCTAGCTCTCTATTGCTCTTATCCTTATATAACGATTTAATTTATATATCTGCTATCTTATCCTTTCCTATACTATACGTACCGATATCTCCCGTAAGCGGCAATCGTCGACTATTTTACCGGCTAGTAAAGTCTATCGTCCCTATAGCTACTATAGTTGCCTTATATCCTATCTAGCTATATATATCTACTATTGCCTCCGCCGGTAGAACGGTCGACTATGCCTTAGGTATCTATTAGCTCGGTACGCTAGTCGTTACCCGACTTTATACCCTTTACTTAGATTAAGTTTAATACTATACTAGCGTATTTTAGTAGACTTTACCTCTCGGCCTCGACTAAAGCGGCGAACGAAGCGTAATCCCGACCTTGCTATATAAATTCGCTACGTCGCTTAGGACGACCTTTTCGTACGCGCCTTAGTAAAGTAAACCGCTAGTCTACCGGTCTTAGCCCGAGCGCCTATACTACGCTAATTTATATCTCCTTCTACTCCTCGACTTCTCTTCTATCTTACTACCTACTTCTACTACCGCCTACTCTACTTACCTAGCAACTTTTCTACCTAGCAAATTAGTCTATAGTTATACTACTACTATATCTGTATATATACTATAAACTATATACGTCGTCGCCTCCGATTACTACTATAGTAAAGGTCGCTAACGATAATACTATAGATAGTACGCTAGGCTAATCCCGCGTAGATTAATAAGCTATAGCTATCTTCTATAATCGCTACTACGAACACTTTAATATTATACGTAATTACTTTATCGACCTAGTCTAATTTATATCCTAGGCGAGCGCTCGTCTCTATTATACTACTATACGCCGTAAGCTCGTTAGAACCGTATATAATGTATTCTATAGTATTTATTTCTTATCCTACCTCTATATACGTCCTTCCTTTAATAGTGCCCTACTATAAGTTAGCTACGCTATAGACTACTTTGCTAGCCGGCAAATAGTTAGCGATATCTATTACCTTTACTAGCTAGTAAAGCGGTCTATAGTCGACGAAACTATATACTACCCGACTAACTAGCGTATAGTACTCGATTATTAGCGAATATATAGGACTCTATCTAGCGGTATCCTAAAGTTACTATATCTATTCCTATACTAGAGCATCGCGTCTACTAGCTTATATAACTAGTCGCCCCGTCCTATCGGTTTACGGTAGTCTTATCGCTTATTTATATATATATTATCCTATAGTCTTCTAAAGTTAGGTTTACCGTCGACGTAGACCTATTCGCCTACGATACGCTCTATCTACTACTAGGTATATATCGGATCCCGTACGTTACCTTAGACTATATATCTATATATTAGAGTACCGTCGCCTATAGATTCTTTAAAAACGATCCGGACGTAAAGGCGATTATCTATTACTCTTATAGCCGCGCTCGCCTAGCTATATTATACGTTGCTACTATAACCGATATCTCCGCTATCGCCTAGAAACGCTTATAGAACTAGCTGTCGGCGCCTAGGACTTAGCGTCTAGTATACTATCTATATTGTATCGATCCCGCCTACTATTATCTCGAGCTAGACTTACCCTACCTACTCTCTACTCGTCTATCTATAGCTCTTATACTAGAGCGTATCTTTAGTAACGACGAGATTAAGCGTATTCGCGGTCGTATTTTTAAACCGCAATCTGCCGAGATATAGTCTATTTAGGCCTAAATAAAGTACTAATTAATATCCTAGAGGGCTCTACTCGCGCGTCCTAGGCTTTAATATAGTCTCCGCGAGATCGACGTACGAGTTCTTTATTAGCGTACCTCTATTCCTCTTAGTAGACAGACGATCCGCTTAGATATTATTAGTCCTATAGTATATTATATCGTATATTACGCGAATAACTATATTTAACTATACTATCTACGAATTCCTACGTGCCCTATTCCCTACCTTCGTTCGACTAACCTACTTTAATACTCGTCTTACGCTACGCAATACGCTAGCCTACGGTACTTAGCTACCGATAGTGTTGCCTACTAGGAAATTATCGCGTCCTCGTAACGCCTCGCCCTCTATTACCCGCTATTTTTTACTAATACTAACCGTAATCCCGTATAGCAAAATAGACGCGCCTATATTCTATATCTATTAGCCTAGTATACCTTATACTACTTTACTTTACCTTACCTCCTACCCTACTTATATTAAGTTTAATCGTATACTACCTCGTTTTCGGTAGACTTTACTTCTCGGCCTTAACTAAGGCGGCGAACGAAATACAATCCCGGCCTATTTATATAAATTAGCTACGTCGCTCGGGATAACTCTTTTACGTAGCCTTTAGTTAGGTCGACCGCGTTGCTATTTAACGTATATATACCTACGGCCCGTACGTTAGTCCGAGCGCCTACGCGCTACCTATTTATATTTCTCTTCCTCCGTATCTTCCCTACTTTTCTATCTACTACTACTACTACTACTTTAACTACTACTACTACTACTTCTACCGTCCGTCGTTATTTTCTAGCTAGCAAAGTAGTCTATAATCGAATTAGTACTACCTAGGCGATACCTAAGGACGTTTCTAAGTTAAATATAGCGGACGACCCCGAAGTGCTAGCTCTAGGCTCTCTACGTCTATCTAGGCGTCTATCCTCTTCGGTTATTAGTCCTCTTATATCTAGCGACGTATATAAATTTGCGCGCGACGAAAAGGCCTTTCTTAGTAAGGCTAGGTCGACTCGAGTAAATAACACTTATAACTACTAGCGAACTATACGCGTAATAGACGACCTAACGAATGTCCTTTATAAGTAGTATAAGACGTACGACGTATATAAGATTAACGATTAGGATCCGGTACTATAGCGAGCCTTCCTACGAGATATTAGTAATAGTATCGATATAACTTTTTCGACTTTAGATACTATTAATCCCGCTAATATAAAATATCTCCCGAGTAAGCGTAAGAGCACTATCTAGGCTAATACTAACTAGCTATAGCTTACGCCCTAGCCCGATGCCCTATTCCTCGTTACCGACGCCTAGCGTACGTTATACGCTACTATACTCGATACCCTATAGTACTATCGCTCTAGGTATACGGCTACGCCTCTATTATTTAACAAAGCCTATACGGTAATAAATATCGACGTTACCGCACTCCCGGACGGCGAGATCGATAAAGTTAGTAAATGCCTATACCGTATTACGTTTCGCGGACTCTATCTTACGATATAGTAACTATAGGCTATTATATAGATCGTCGAAATATAGAAATTACCTATATAGGGCGCTATTCTCGCCGATAATACCGGTACTAGTAAGACTATCTCTATCCTCTACGCCGCCGTAGCTTAGTCTAAGTATATCGAAGAATAGCGTATTATATATTAAGGTAAGAAATGTTAATCCTAATATATAGATTATTTTACCGGCTAGTAAATATACGTTTAGATATCTATTTACCGGCCGGTAAAACGGTCTATATATATACTTATCTCCTACTAACTATCGTTATAGCTATACTCGACTACGCCTATATAGAGCGAGGTATTATACTAAACTCTATCTTCGGCTATTACGTCCTATTCTATAATATACCGACTATTCCCGACGACGACCTATACGACCTACTTATAATAGTAGTCGATACTTTCCTCGACTAGCGATTCGGCGTTAGTAGCCGCTAGACGCTCTAGCGTAGGATACTCGATTACCTAGAGTATAAAGCCGACGGTATTTGCCTAGGCTCTCTTAAAGAGGATATTAATACGTAGAAGTCGACTATCGCCGAATTACGTACCGAGCTAGATAAGACTTATACGACGCCTTACTACTACGCTCCTATCTACTAAATTAGGACCGCCGCGACGATTAATATCTAGCGTAATACCTATAACCGGTACTTTAGTCCTAATCCTAACTATACTCGCTATATCTACGTCGCTACTCTTATCGCGCTTAATAGCGAGTCTCGCTATCCCGTTTATATTATCTAGCGTTACCTAAATATATCCGACGGCCTAGGACTTATCGAATATATCGTATCCCTTTTAGACCGCGATCTATAGACTACTCGTACGCTTATTATCTCTACTCGCGAGGCCTTTGTTTAGGAGATACTTATATCCGGCCCGGCGTACTATAAGCGATATAACCGCCTAGCTTAGTTTTAGGATCGGCTATAGCTATATTAGTAGAAGGACGAATTATAACTACGGAATCTCGAGGTAGTCGATTATCGAATAGAGCGTAGAGACCGTACTACTAATACTATTAGAGAACTCTAGATTGCCCGTAATACTTAATTATACGATAAGTATCGATCCGATAATACGTTTCGTTTCGCTAACTTACGCGCCGCGTATCTATCTATCGTTATATATAACGAGGTATACTACTTCTAGGCGTAGTTCTCTCTTTAAACGGACGCTATATAGAATCTCTTTAATAACGCGTATACGGTAGCTATATTTGCTATAGCGACTCTATTAGCTACCGATTTTAACGACTTCGCTATACTTACTCGGTTTCTATTCCGTCGTATTCTTAAACTATAGAACGCCCGAGATCGGACCGACCTTATCTTTAGATTTTCGGACGTTACCGATACCGTTATATACTATAGCCGTTTCTAACGTAACTACGGCCTCCGATAGAGCGCTATTCTTAAAGACCTACGAATCTATCGTATAGCTCTACTATCTCGCTACGTCTATACTAGCGCTATATACTTTCGTAATATCGTCCTCTAAATACTTAACCCTAAAGCCCTATATAGGCCCCTTAACGATAATAACTAGATATATCTAACGATATTCGCCTTTAGCCTCTACGTCCTCCGACGCTCTAAAGGAAACTAACTTAAGATCCGCGACTATACTATAACCTTAGGGGACGACATTCCTTTATAGTAAGTTATTAACGTTAAGATATAATATACTCCTATTTCCTAGGTAGAATACCGCGCCGCTTACTATCGCTTCGCTAAGCGTATCGATAAGCTAGACCGCGATATTAAGCGCCCCTCTACTACGCTAACTTACGAGGTACTATTTCGCTAGCTTAGTCTCCGTACCGCCTATCCTCTTCTCGCCGCTATCGCCGACCGAAGGCTAACCTCCTCTATACTAACTCTTTAATCCCTATAAGTCTATTACGCTATAGACTATTTTACCGGCTAGCGAAAACTAGTAGACGTATACGACTATTTCGCTAGCTAATAAAGTAGTCTATAGTCTAACCGTCTACTACTACTTTCTCGCTAATATAACTCTAGCGCCTTATATTAGATAACTATATAGAACTTCTTCTAGTTCTATATAAAGGGCTCTACGCCCCTTCCCGCCCTAAGCTATTATATAGATTAACTCGTCTATCTAGTCCGCCTATCTCCGAAGTACCTAGCGATACTATAGCTCGTCTATATATATATTATCTAGCTTTCGTCTAAGGTAGTATTTTAGGTCGAAGAGCTACTTAATTACTAACTCCTCGACCTTATATTAGAGTTATATTAGATCTAATACTCTACTATCTATACTAGTATAACGTACGCCGAGCGCGCTACCGCCGAGGATACCTTTAATAATAATCCCCGAACCTAGGCTATTATCCTATCCTCGCGTACTAATACGGAGTCTATTAATCTATATTACGGTATATACGTATAGTATATCGTAGATATCGTCGACTTTAGTAAGAAGAACTCGATCGTTAATCGTTATACTCGCGTAGGATAGACTTACGCCGTTATAGTATTCGAATTAAGCCTCGTCGATACTATCGACTCGCGCTACTAGTAGACCTTCTATCTCGACATTTAGGAGCGGTTATTAGGGTTTTAGGGTTAGGGTTATTTGGGTTTAGGGTTAGGGTTTAGGGTTTAGGGTTTAGGGTTTAGGGTTTAGGGTTTAGGGTTTAGGGTTTAGGGTTTAGGGGTTAGGGTTAGGGTTAGGGTTAGGGTTAGGGTTAGGGTTAGGGTTAGGGTTAGGGTTAGGGTTAGGGTTAGGGTTAGGGTTAGGGTTAGGGTTAGGGTTAGGGTTAGGGTTAGGGTTAGGGTTAGGGTTAGGGTTAGGGTTAGGGTTAGGGTTAGGGTTAGGGTTAGGGTTAGGGTTAGGGTTAGGGTTAGGGTTAGGGTTAGGGTTAGGGTTAGGGTTAGGGTTAGGGTTAGGCTTAGGCTCAGGGTTACTTGGAAGCGTAACATACCTCATCAGCGGCGTCTCTGC
>NW_006921548.1:0-37899 GCF_000340215.1 Pseudocercospora fijiensis CIRAD86
TGCTCTACCTCTGAAATTCACTAGGTACCTAGACTTATAGTAGCCTCTATACCTCTTACTATCTTCTATAAGTTACATAACTCTTTAATAGTAGCCTCTACCTTAGTATATAATAGACCGTTACTTCCTACTCTATTCTTAGAATCTCCTAAAGAATAAAGAGTTATAAGGAATATACTAGAATTTGGGTATATTATAGCGTGTAACTAGTACAACGCAATATAGGGCTGCTTTGCAGTTGCTTTATATACTATGCTAGCGGAAGAGTTATTTTAGTACTTGATATTAGACCCTAGTTTGCTAGAAAGGCGCTAAAATTTCTAAGTAAGAGATTAGATGGAAATCGATAAGCTCTACCTAGATCTAGACAAAGACACTACTAAGTAGTTAGAAAATTAAATAGGGGGCGAAAGGATAAGATTTATACCTAATACTATATTCTATTATATAATAGCTACTATAAGGACGATAGGAGTTTAGTATATTATTCTTACGCTTACTTTCTAGAGTTCTGGCTTTAGTTGCTAGTATAATAACTCTAGTATTATTAATAAAGTAGATCTCGATTTTAAATCTCTAAGAAGTAACGGTCCTAACGGAGCTACTAGAGACAATGCAGTAGTGTATTAATAGCGCTATATATTTATTCTGGAGACTATAGTAATAATTATCTATCTCCGCTAACGTAAGGCGCTCTATTATTAAACTAACGCTAACGAACTTAGGAATCTAGCGAGTACTATAGAGACGATAGTAGATAATAATGTCTATAGCTAGCTAGGGTGTTCTAAGCTTCTTACGTAGCTAAGTATACTATCGAGTAGAGCACTTTAAAAAAGCGTAAAGATACTAGAATCTATTACCGCGAGGCTCTGTAGCACTTCCTCCGAAGGCGTTATTAGGAAGCGCGGTATAGAAAGTTTAAAGCTAACAATTAAACTTAAAGCTGTTTCTAGGTGTTATAAATACGATAATATCGTGTTTACTATTTAAGGGCTAGAGCTTACTCTCTCTATACTAAATAAACAATAGCTCTATTAATTAAATCTTAATCTCTGCTTACTGGTTTTAATCTTTCTACGATTACGTATTAGCTATATCCTCTACTCTAACTACCTTAAAAGAGCGGCTATACTATATAGCCTACGTGCTAATCTTAAGCAAAGCAATCTCTATAACTAGTTGTTTCTATAGGCTTAGTAAGAATATTAAGATCTATAGGAACTTATATATCTTCTAATCTAATTAAAACTCCGCTAGTTAGCCTATAAACGCTAGTGCCGCCTTTTAACTTAGAAACCTGGTCTTTATAGCGCTAGCGTTACTATTACTACTAACTATAAACTAACATTTACTAATATAGTGGCTAAGATAGTTACTAGGCTTCTATATATCTAATCTATATATATAGAGTTTAAGGCGTAGCGTAATACTAATATTAAAACCGCATTCGGCTAGCTATAGAACTATCGGTCTAAGAAGAACAGTATATACTAGAAGTATATACGTAAGGTGTACTGTTAGTATAGTAGGAGGATTGAAATACGCTAAAGACTAGTAGTTTATGTAATTGGTTTGTCCGCAAGAGCCCTGCTTATAGATATTAAATATTGAATCTGATTCAATTCAGATTTATCTTTAGTATTAAATATAACTCTAAATGTAAGGTTAGTAAATATTCGAATATTTAGTATATTTACTCGCTATACCGTACCCGAGGAAATGCTTACCTTACTATAGGGCATAGGCCACCTCTCATCTATTCTACGATGCCCTTTTAGCTATTTCTAATAAAGGCTTACCTAGAAGGACTTAGATATCGAAGACAGCTAGGGTAGTATATACGGCTAATCCTTAAAGAGAGTATATATAGACCCTCTAGCTAGCCCTAGGAAGAAGAAAGGATGTCCGCGCCTTCTTAAAAGCACATTCTAGTTATAAGAGATCCTACTGCATCCCCTCCTATAGCCTTGTTTGTACCCCGAATTCGGGAGGTCTAATTCTAGAAGTACCCTTCTAGCTCTAGGACAGACAAGGATATAGGCTTAGCCTTTGCTATAGACTTAATTATATATAGTGCTAGATATAGATTGAATATAGATATTTACTCAAACTCGGGACTGAATATAAGTACAGCTAGTAAATGTTAAATATATAATATATAATAGCTATAGGGCCCCTACCTAACAGCTTCTATATATTACCCTTCGATGTAGTTATATCTAGAAGCTTATTCCTATCTAGATTAACGGGAATAGGGTCGCTATATATGAAATTACTATAGTTTATAAGTCTACACGGCGGAAGAAGCGACGATATAGGCTAGATGTAAGATATTAATAACAATAAATGTAAGTTAATAACTATTGCTCGTAGCTATCGATAACGGTACGCTCGAGCTACTATCTAGGTGTTTATATTGCCTCTAGGACGGCGGCAGCGAGGCGACTAACAAGAAGCAGAGGCATGCGTTTCCATCCGCCTCTAACTAAGAACAACTTCTACTCTATATTATTAGGACTCTATACCTCTAAACTACGGTTAGCCTTATGTAGCATACGTCTAGAGGCCTTTGCATACTCTATATACCGTACGCTGTTATTATATCTAACTACGTAGTAGTCGGATTGCGTTTAGGAGTAGGTTAGATACGTATTAGAAACGTAGGGGCCTCTAACTATTAGGTATATAGACTCCGTTAACGCCCGTTAGTAGTTAATCAAATCTACGTCGCTTAGCTAAACAAGCCTGTTTATTTAGTTAGAATTGATCAAATAAGCCTATCTATATTATCGCATACCTATTTATCGAAATAGCGCAATTTGGTCTAGTTTTAGGTAATATTTAGTTATAGAAGGTGTAGTTTAGTTAAAGATGCGCCCGTATACTATATAATCTAGAATTTTAAGACGCCTACGAAGGCCGTAGAAGCTACACCTTATAACCTTTATTTTGCTATAACAATATACCTAAACATAGCAATTACTACGTCTAAGGTCTAACGGACCCTTACGGCTTATAACTCCGCCGCGCCTACCGCTAGAGCGGCGGGTACTCTCGCCTCCGCTTAATGTATATTACTTGCTAGCTATTACTAGTACGCTATTACTCGCTTCTATCGTCGAGTAGCGCGTCGTTCTCTACTCTTGCTATATCGCTATCCTCTAACTAGGTATCGGCCTAGTTATCCGATCCTAATCCTATCGTATCTCCTTCCTCTAGCTAGCCGTCGCCCTCGTTACCTACAAGTTCGATTAGCTTATTAGGCTAGTATTGCGACTAAGCATTTTAGTACTCCGACTAAGCTAGTTCTACCCCTACCTTATCTCCTTTATTACCGCTATCTGCTTCCTAATCGGTAAGAGGGTCGAGTAGGTTCTTAAGGCTAGTCGTAAGACCCGTATTATCGTCGTCGGTAGAGGTAGACTAGAGCCGGAACATATTAGTATCGCGCTTACTAGCCTTAATCTTAGAGATTAGGTCCTCTACGCTCGTAGGCGCTAGGTCGTCGATAAAGAGGCGGCTAGTAGCCTTACCGCTAAATATCGGTACCTAAACGTTGTTATCGAGCGCCTTTACTACGAGTACGAGTAGAGGACTCTAGTTAGCAATAGTCGCAAGAAGAAATTAAAGGAGGTTAGTATAGATCTGTATAGCCCTAGTTTACGGTTAGTAGGTATAAACAACCGTACTCTACTAAGAAACTGTACTTACGCCTCCTTCTATAGCACCTACGTTAGTAGCGTAAAGAGGCCGCGAAGGCCGGAGCGAGGCTAACGCGCGAGCGCGCGGGCAAGACGTACGCGACGGTCTAGGCGGGTCTAGTATATCGTAAGTCTATTTTAGTATAGAATACCGAGGGCGTTACTATCGTCCGGTCTGTAGTTAATAGCCTAGTAGAGAGCAGTAGATACGAGCGCCGGACCTATAGTATACTAAGCTACTAGCGGGAGGTTAGGATACATTGTATTTAATCTAGCGATAACCTGCTTACGTAATGTATCGTTTCGTAGGGTAGCGGTAGTAGATTCCTACTACTCGCCGAAAGCGCTAGATCCTACGAGCGACCGCGCTTTCTCGTATAGGGTATATAGGTACTCCTCGAGCCTAATAACCTCGCTTATCGAAGACGCTAGGTCGCTTAGGGCTTAGACGCCGATATTATTTAGCGCCGCTATAGCGCGCGGGGTATCTATATACCCTTCTATAAGAGGCTTTCTAGCCTCGATATCGTACTCGCGCTTTATCTAGTATAGGGCAAAATAAGCCTCTAGGCTATATAGAGACTCGAGGATAGTCTACTAGGTAGCCTAGCCGTTTCGACCCTAGCTAAGACTATAATTGCCGGCCTAAAGCTTAACGACGGACTTGTTTACGTAGTTTAGGAGCTAACCGACTTCGCTACGATAGAGAAGTCGAGAACGTAGAGGCCGCGCTAGGACGGCGCCGACCTAGCGTAGCTTCTAGGTAGAGGTTAGCGGAGAACGACAGTATAGAAGTAGAAAGATCTCGCTTACTTCGAGCTTGCGCTATTCTTCTCGCTTCTCCTCTTCTTTCTTTTCCTTTCGTACCTTACGAGTAGTACGTCGCTCCTCTACTCGCTTCTTTCGGGCTTCGACGGCGCGCAATTTCGCCTACTAGGCGTCGATAGCGCGCTAGGTAGCGAGTTAGTCCTTCTCCTTTTAGTTAAGAGCCTTAGCTCGTCTCTAATAAGCCGCCTCTTACTCTCGTAGGCGTTAGGATACTACTTCGTTAGGCTCGAGCTCGTTAAAGATCCGCTATAAGATAAGAAGATCGGGGTACGCGCTACCCTAGGGGGCATTATCTTTATACTTATCTTGCTCCTTAGCGACGCGCTAGTACCCGCGATAAAGGTCGGTTACTATAGCTCGTAGAGCGCGGAGGTAAAGGCTAGTACTAGACGCTTCGTAAGACTAAGCTATCTCGCGCTATGCGCGATACTAAGCGTCGAGAAGTATATAGACCTAAGGACTAAGTTAGTTAGGACCTCGAGGCGTATATTTCGAGTAGTACGTATATTAAGACTACCTATAGCGAGAGCTAGAGGATGAATCCTAAGGTCCTCGACGTACTAGGATTAGGTTATATAGTCTAGCTCCGTATCTAGACTAGTAGTACTTAGGAGCTATAGTATAACTAAACTATAAGGCAGATTGTATACGATAGGCTATATAGCGGCGTAATCGCCTTAATTAGGACTCGTACGGGTAGGAGAGCACTAGCGCTCTAGGCTCTTACGCTCTATAGTTGCTAGCGATATATTAGCGATAACGGTAGAGTAAGCGCAATATTCTAGTACGGCGTACCGAAGTTTAGAACTCGTAATACGATAGCTCGATAGAGGTAGAGTAGTAGTAGATACGGTTAGGGTAATAAGGGCTTTTAGAGTCGAAGGAGAGAAGTATAGCGGGAAATAGCGACGCGCGGCCTATAACTTGTTTATTTACGCGGTATAGTAACGCGAGACCGAGCGAACCGTCTAGAAGCGCTAGTAACGCGCCGTTCGCGACTCGTTTATTTACGCGGTATAGCAACGCGAGACCGAGCGAGCCGTCTAGGAGCGCTAGCGCTAGCTAGAGCCCCGGAGACTACGTCGGCCCGCGATTTCGCTAGGACCGTCCTAGCGAAATAACCGAGGCCGCTAGACTTAGAGACTACGGTTAGTGCCTAAGCTCGACGCGACATTTCGTATAATATATTAAGCAGAGTGCGCAACTACTAGGCCTTCGGAGTAGGAATGCGCTTTCCGCCTTATCGATATCCTAGGTCGCGGGTATATTAATCGCCGATCGCGAGCGGTACGTAATTAATATACTTACTATCCGAGTTCGGCCGGACGTACGACAGAGCTATTAATTGTTGATTAATCAAAGTTACGAGCGTAATATTACAAATACAATTATAGAAATATTACAATTACAATTACAATAATAATAAAGTTACAACTTATCGGGACTAAAGACCCTACTAGCTATTAACTAAGCGATAAATTCTTAGACTTACTCGAATAAAGACATCCGGCTAAATCTAGATACTATTCGAAGTATATTTTAAAGCCTCTAGCAATCCTACCGTAGAAGACTTTATACGTAACGGATAGCATCGATATATAAGAGATATATACACGATATATAGCGCCTGTCTTTATATTATAGAGTAATTGTAATTAAAATTACGAAGTCCGTTACCTAGGAATTACATTCACAATTACTATAATTGTGAGTAATTCTATAATTTTAGCAATCGACAATTAATAGCTATAATATATAACGAGCCTCTAGCTATAGGACCGATATCGTCCTAGCCTATGCCTAGCGGGACCTTTTAAGCAGTCGATAATAGCGTAAATGCTTTACGGACGCTCGAGCTCTCTTATTAACCGGGCATAGAATAGCTATAGCGGACACTGCTATACGGATTACTAGCGACGACTGCTCTACGACCTTAGTAGGCAGGTTTTGTCTATAGTAAGCTCCGTGTATTTGCTCTATTATCTAGTATACGTAGTACTCGCGCTTAAGCCTATATAGAGCGGGTAAAGGCTGTAACTAAATCTAGCGCTTAAGGCTTAGAGACGACAGCTCCGCCCTCTAAGTTACCGTTATCCTCGGGCTCTTACTTTACCGAATAATTCGCGCTAGTAGGGTAACCTCTATCGGTAGTCTAGGTATTAGCGCCGTAAGTAGTCTCGCTATTTCTAGTTAGCGGGGTAGCACTATAATAGATATAGTATATATACGAATCGGACGAGGCGAACTAAATTGTAACTGCTACTCTTTACGTATTACGGGAATCGATATATTCGAGGTATCCCCGCGCGGTCTTAAGGTTAGGACAATGTAGGACCCGAATCTTGCCGCTAGCAGCGTACTGTTAAGCTAAGGCGTCGACCTACTCCGCTATTAAGGCTTAAGCTCTTTGCTCCGAGTATAGTCCTAAATAGAGGGTATCTCCGTATATCGGGCACTCGGGCTTCTTATACTTAGGCTTCTTATACCCGGGCATCTAGATATATTAGTATCGTATCTATACTAGCGGCTAGAATACACGCTTAAATACCTTATACGACGATACTAAGGCGTAGGGAGGGGATAGGATAGCAATTATAATGTCTCGCTAGAGGTAGTAAATATCGAAAGTAGAGAGGTAGACCCTTCGACTCGCGGGATACAGTATACGGGGCATCTTAGCGTAATATAGTCTTTAAAGTACGCGTAACTATACTAAAGTCTACCTATAGCTAGTAAATATTAAATCCGATTCAATTTAGATTGAGATTTAATATTAAATATAAACCTAAATATCTAGTCTAATTCTAGAAGTATACTTATACTATACTTTGCCGGAAGGTTGAGACTACTAAGAGGTAGAGTAACCCTACTAACTTTTTACTAGTAAATCGTACATTTCGTCCTCTAGTCGACCTATTGCAATACTACGCGTAAAAATAGTGTTTATATTAATAGTATAGCCGTTAAATATGCGGTCCGAGGTGTTGTTATTAGTATTCTAGCTGTTCTAGCTCTTCTACGCCGTACGAGCCCTTCCTACGCCCTTGCCTACCTCGACTACGCGACTCGCTAAGCATTATTTTGACGCCAGTTATAAAGTGATAGATATTATATTAAAGACAGGTGCGAGCCGGTCGACGGTGTTTCGATAGAAGTACTATTACGGCCTCTTTAGAGAGGTGTTCTTACCGTCGGAGAGGTTCAAATCGAGTCGTAAGAGGAAGATTACGATAGATATAGAAATCTACCTCCTTAAGTACTTGCCGATACGGCCGGAGGCATGTCTCGAGGAAATGTATACTACGCTATACGATCGCTTCGAAATTGAGGTAGATCCGGCTACGGTATAGAAGCGCCTTTATAGGCTCGGTTAGACTCGTAAAGCGGCGTATAAGATCGCGAAGGAACGCAGTGCGCTAGCGAGAGCCGCCTAGTATACAAAGAGCTAGAAATAGCTAGTAGATAAGTTAGTATTTATCGACGAGACTGCCTCTAATAAGAAGAGTAGACATCGCAAGTTTAGATAGTCTCCGAAGGGTATAGATTGCTACGATTATTAGTACGCGTAACGGTAAGAGCGAATGTTAGTACTTCTAGCACTTACAATCTATATATATCTACCCTATACGCTCTGTATCTAAGGCGCTGTTAATTAAGTTACATTCGACGACTAGCTCGAGAATAAAGTGCTACCGCTTCTTAGTAAGAATATAATTATTATAATAGACAACGCTTCAATCTACTATAGCGAGAAGGTTAAGTCGAAATCTTAGCTACTAGACACACTCTTAAGTACCTACCGCTATACTCTCCTAACTTGAATCCTATCGAATAGACCTTCGTACTACTTAAGAAATAGCTTAAGAAGAACAGAGATCTTATAGCTGACTTCGAGACCTTCTAAGAGTTCCTTATATATGCTTTTAACTACGTTAGAAAGGTTAATATAACTGGATTGTTTAAGCATAGCGGATATAACGTATACGGCTTTAAAGCGGAGGTTTAGCTAGATGAAAGCTAGCTTACTAGCCAATTCGACTCGCTTTAAATCTAACTATATAACACCACTAATATGTCTTTATATTTACATAATATTAAGATAATATATATCTAAAGCTCCGCTATCAATTTTATATATATAACTAGTATAGTATTAGTGCAACAGAAATAAGAATGTTATAGTGCGTACTGCTAAGCTTTATATGTCTCCTCCGCTTTTATATCCGAGAATACCGCCGGAAAGCACTCTCGAAGCAACGACGATAATAGCGATATAAGCAGCGGAGCAATTATAAAGCTATTTCATTCGTTGTTCTTGATTAAACGCCTAACAAAGCTAAACTAATAAGAACGGCCGTTGCTCTATTATAAATGTCGTTATTATATTAGTTTCTCTAAGCTAGCTTTTCCTTCTAAAAGCGCTTCAAATAGTTACGTAACGTGCCTAAGTCACCCTTATAGAAGCTAAGCTCCTTCTATTCTCGTATAGGAAGTTAATATAACTAATTACAGTTATAGCGTTTAGTTACAAAGTGCGCTTCCATCTTTAAGAGCTGTTCCCTATCTTTAGTATCCTTCTATTCGTGCTATATCGCTGCCTATTAAAAGAACTGTCTTAGTAGACTTCTTAGCGGTATATTAAGTTGCTTAGTAACATGCTTTAGAACAGGTAACTCTTATTGTATAGGCTAAGCTTCTTAGACCTAAGTAATAACGCCTAGCTTCTAGTTGACTATATTAAACATAGTCTAGATTAGATTAGCGTAATCTATAGCTAGCTACGGAGGTAGATAACTTGCAGGCATAGAGCGAGCTCTTGCTAGTATCTATAATTAAAATGGCTCCTTTAAGGCCGCAAGTAGACTGTTTAGTTTACGAGATTGTATCTTCTCTTTGTTCTACTATATCTTAGCGAAGACACTATACGGCGGTTGCTTAAGAGTCGCTCCTTCTTACTTTATAGTAAGAGCGTAAGACTATAGCTTTATTGCCTCGCTATAGAACTAGTAATAATTGCGAGGGATATCTAGAAGGCCTTTAGGTCTATAGTAGTAAGCGCTATAGTTCTCGCAGCTAGGGAGGGTATATATATAGTTAGTAAGTAGCTTAGTCGTATAATTGCCCTCCTTCCGCTCCTTAGCAATAAAGGCAATGCTAGCGACATTCTGCTAATCGTTTGACTTTAGTTTGCTAACTTTAAGGATAGCTAAAGATCTAGCATCCTTCGTAGTAGTCTTAAACTCGATATTAATCTTAATCTTATCTCTAGTATTGTTTATCAACTCTACGGCGTAGTCGAGAGCCTTGTTGTAATCGTCCGCTATACAAGAAATTAGCATACTCGTAACTCGAGTTAAGCGGATATAGCCGCTAGGTAGGTGCGAGCGATAGTAAGAATATCGTTACCTTACCTTTCTTCTAACTCTGCTTAAACTAGTAACTCTTCGGCACTTTGAACGCGGATACGATTAATATATAGTTACCGATATAGAGCTGCTTCTTCTACGCTTCTTCGTTAGCCTAATAGTACGCATCTTCGGTATACTAAGTGCTAGCGCTAGTGCGGTTATAGTTCTCGAAAGCTAACTTATTATTTCTAGTAAGAAGGCGCTAGGTTTGCTTGTATTCTAGGTCCTTACGAGGGTTATAAGATAGCGTAGATATATCTTCCTTATTTACCTACTAACCGTTAACTAGGCGCCGCGCCTAGACACCTCTTATAGGCGAAGCATTAGCTAAACGCGTTAACTTACCGACCTTAACTTCGCTAGCGACTTTATCTTCTACCGCCGTAGCGGTATCGTCGACCTAGTAGTCCTTCTACGCCGCGGCCTCGAATACCGGTATATTATTAAACTTCTTCTGCTACGCCGTCTTCTACTTTACGCCGCCGCCGGCCTTCTTCCTACCCTTCGACTTAATAGGCGACTCGCGCCGCTTAGCGGCTTCCTTATACGCCGGTAGGTCCTTCGATACTAGCTTTCTCGATCGAGACGCGCGTGCCTCCGCTATAGCGTAGTGTTCGAGATATAGGCGCTATAAATTAGACGCTATAGACGTAGCTATAAGAATAGCAGCTTCCGGCGGTAGCAACTAATAACAATATATCGTAAGAGGCTAGATTTAATAGCAGTAAGACCTTATATAGGCATTATCGTACTTAGAGGCATAAAGAAGTCTAATCTCGAAGATCTACGAGGGTTACAAACCTATAGTTCTTAGCAGTCTTAACCTTCCGGCAAAGTATAGTAACTCTAGGCTAGATAAAGATATAAGTATAGCCTTTAATATAGACTTAACTATATATAGTACTAAATATAAATTGAATATAAATATTTACTCCTATTCGGGACGGAATATTAATAAAGCTAGTAAATGTTGAATATTTAATGTTTAATAGCTATAAGTCTATCGTGCTAACCCTCCGAACCTAGATAGGGTCCGCGGGCGCGGACGAGGAGCCTTCCCTAACGCGTATCGATGCTCGCCCCGAGCTTTAGGTAAATGCCCGGATTTAGTATAGGTAGTAAGTAGGGAAGCGAAGGAGCTCCTTATAGTTTATAGCAAGGAGGTAGAGGCGGTAGTAAAATATGCTTACTTACGGTCCTAGCTAAGCGGGCTACGAGAAGGTATCCTACGCCCTTTTAGGATTACGAGGCTACTAGATAGTATAGCTACGCCGAGAGATTATAGAATAAGAGGTAGTAGTAACTAGGCGTCGTACGAGAGATTATTCGTATAAGAGGTATACCTAGCGCTCTTCGTTCTACTACTTGTAATCTAGCGTAGCGCTTTATAACGTCTAGGTATAACCCTAATATAGCTACGATAAGCATTGTCGCACTCTAATATCTATAAGTAAGTCCTATATAACCTTAGGCGAGTCCTTAGCTAGGGCCAATTAGCCTAACGGATATAAGAGTATTCCCCGAGGGAGCTCTTCTTTATTGCGGCGAAGTAGGCGTAGAATTTGCGTCGCTTACCCCTTCCGGCGGTTTCGACGAGTAGTACTCGAGGGTTAAGTAGTCTTAGGGGACTTCGACGCCTAACGCTTTAGCTTAGACGATAGCGGGCTAAGAGACTCGTACTTGCGCTTTTTGTCGGCCGTACCTACCGACTCGACTATAGTAAGCCGACGAGGTTTTCCGAGCTCCTCCGCGTAGCTACTAGTGTCCTTCTTACCCTAACTGCTAGTAGGAGGCCCGTCTCCTTTTAGAAGCTCTATAGATGCCTTAGCTTCTACTAAGAACCGGCTTAAGCCGCTAAAAGAAGCTACGGTCTAATTAGAGACGGTAGGAGGCCCCTTTAGCGACGTCGTTAGCTTAGTCTTGCTAGGCGAGGGTTTAGGCTTAAGGCTCTCTAGCTACGCCTTCTTCGGTATATCGGAACTGCCTACCTACTTCCTACTACCGCCGACAGTCGACGATACTAGTAGCTAGATAGGTACAGGCTCGATCTCTAGGTTACTACGTATATACTTCTTGCTAGGTATTAAATCTAGTATAAAGACCTCGCCGATAATACCTCCTTAGGCTTAGGTTCCGGGGTTCTAGGCGTAGAATAATTTCGGGTTATCCGAGGGCACTAAATATTTATTAAGTCCTAAAGTAGGCGCCCGCTTATACGACTACGGCGGCGTCTTATCGATCTTAGCTATCTAGAGGAGGTTAGCTATCTTGCTCTCGAATAGCGTACGAACCCGGTCGGTAGGCGAAGACGAGTCGATAGTCGCGTTCGCCCCTTATAGCTTCTTAATCGGCGTCTTAACCTCTTTATTAGCCTTATTGTCGCGGACAAGAATCTTAGTCCCTTTAGTTTGCGAAGTTCGGCTACGTCTAGCTTCTAGGCTAGCCTCTCCGCGGCTGCGTTCTATACGGCCGTAATAATTAGTAAGGTTTGCTTACCTATCGAGGATCGGTTAGCTTACTCGTATACTACGCCGTCGGCGGCAGATCTTTTTTAGGGCTTTCTAGCGCCTGTCCCTTCTAAAAGTATATTAGTAAGTAGTCGATATAGCCTAAGTAACTAACGACGCTAATCTTAAGACGCCGGGCCTCCTCGCTCTTCTAAGACCGTATTAGTAAGTGTCCGATCCCGCTTAGTTTACTAACTAGTACTAACCTTAGGCTTTATCTCGCCGGCGCCCGCCTTAGGACTAGGACTATACAACTCGAGTATCAAATCGACGTAATAGTCAAGTGCCGTAGACCTAGTATTATAGAGGGTAGAGAGGTAGGGCGGGCAGAGCGCGGAAGAATAGAGGTCTATAGCGAAGTAGGGTCCCGCTTGTGTTTGTTTTTAAAATAAAGACTCGAGGAATACGGCCGACGCGCGAAAGCGAATCTCTACCGGTTTCTATAGTAGCGAGCTAGGCCCTACTACGTACCGGGTGCGGTTCTAATAGCTACCTAGGCACCGTACCGCGACTAGTAACGCAATAACTATAGACTACTATAGTAGAAAATAGCCTCAAAAGACGCGGCATCGCTATACTACTAGTTAGAGGAGGAACTACGGGATGCGGTATTTATATATCGTATTATCGTTGCTACCGCTACGACTAACTACGATATAGTTAGCGAAAGACCTAAAAGTAAAAGAAGTAGTAGATCGGAAATTAAAAAGTCTCTATAGAGATAAGGGCGAAGCGACTAATACCGAGAGTAAGATATATAGCTAGTACTCTATAGTATAGGCGCTAATAATTAGGTAGAAACGAAGAAAGGCGGCTAAGTTTATATATAGCTAAGCCCGAAGAAGATCCTTACCTAAGGTTCGTAGGTTGTTTACCCTAGCGTAGCGATTAAGGCTAATACTAGTATAGAGTAGCGGGACAAGGTTTAGGAGATGCTTGTAACCGGTATAGCAATAGAGTTAGTACCGCACTTAAAGCGTAAGTATAAGGAAGACGAAGACGGCGGAATGTCCGGCTCGCCTAATACTCCGAAACGCGTTCGAAGCACTCGTATAGTAGAGGACGACACTACGAAGAAGTTTAAGCTTCCGAAGAGGAACAGGACCTAACCGAGAAGTAGTAGACATAGCAAATAGACTTATTAGTAAAGGAGTTAAACGTAGGCGGTATAGCTCGGACGTAAGCGGAGGAACCCTAATCCTTAGGCTATACGCCTACTAGTACGTAAAGAGACAGAATACGATACCGTACGGACTTATCGCATTATTCCTGTCTCTTTAGCCTATAGAAGTCCTAAAAAATACTAAGACCGACCGGCTATGTTTTCGCTAGGACCGTCCTAGCGAAATCTATATAACCTTTATTCGAGAGCGCCCTATAGCAGCATTCTTAAGCCTCTACGACTAGTAGTAAGAGAGTAGAGCAGAGGCCGGTCGTTATATACCGTAACTATAGCGCACTAGTTCGATAGAACTTACGGTCGCGGAAATAGTAGTAGGTATATTAATCGCGTCCCGCTCGCGATCGGTAATTAATACACCTACTATTCGTGTTCGGCCGGACGTATAGCGAGCCTCGAGCTATAGGCCCGATGTCGTCCTAGTCTAGGTCTAGTAGGACATTTTCAGCGATTAATAATAGCGTAAAGGCGGGCCGGGGCGGCATTAGTAAACTAGACTACGCTTTCTAGTATAGTAAGTTATTAACTGTTAGGAATCCTAAGTGCTACCCGAAATTTGCTCTCTTATCGCCTTTATTAAAGAAAGGTAATAGGGAAGAGGGGGTAATTTTAGTTAGAGATAGTATAGTTAGATAATACTTTATATATGCATAAATTAATCCTAGCTATAACATAGTCGAAGCTTAATATACCTATAGGTATATTTCGACTACTTTAGTATCTACGTCCGTATAACGATAGAGACTTGTTAGTAGAATGTAAGTATATCGATAATAGCTAGATCGAAGTTCCGGGAAGTATAAAGATATATAGAGCGACGTTAATGTATTCTTATTAGCCGGGATAGCATTGTATACAAACTAATACAATATAGAGGAGGACTAACCGACCGTCGTAGGCGTAAAAACTATAGGCAGCGGCGCTACGATTTCTTGTAGGCTACTAAGCAACTATATCCTACCCTAGGGACGAAGATTACGCTATCTGCGTTTTCGTAGGCGTCTACGGCTTTTGCCTCTTTATTAAACGCATCCTCAAACTCCGTTACTATCTCCTCCCGGATATAACTAGTCGCCCTTATATACAAGCCCCGACCGATAAACTAATGTCTAGCTAGTTCTAGAATAGCCGTAACTACTCGCCTATAATATACGCCGTCGAAGTTATAATAGCGATAGTCCTCCTACCCTTGCGCGTATCGAGGGAACTACGAGCGGATAGGTCGCGGCATCCTAAGCTTAATACTTTTAACTATCTTAATATTCGCGAGGTATACGGCGGAATACTATAGCGGAGGCTATCCGTCGTCGTTAAACCCTAGGAACTTAAGGAAGTCGACGTAGGAAAGTTCGACAATTACGGCGACGGGATCTAGGCTAGGCGGTACGAGAGTAGTAAAGGTATTAATATTACCGAGTAAAGCTAGGTAGATAGATTCGACCCTATATAATATATTATTACGTAGGTAAATTTAGCTAACCGCGGGGCAAGGCCGACTAACCTAGGAGTATCGAGAAGCGTAGTATTGTCGGGCGTAGTATCGTCGCCTCGGAAGGAAAGTAGAGCTAGTTTACTACGTGCTCTCGATAATGTCTAGAGGAGTAGGCGAATATAGTGCAAGTAGTTGTTCTCTACTAGTATATTAGACTTTTGCGGTAGTAAGGGAATTGTGATTATTACCTATAGTATAATAATAGCTAGGTCGTACGATAGTAGCCTCTAGCCCGAGTACCGATAGGGCTAGTAGGAACGGCGATATACTAGAATAAACAAGTGCTATGTTTCTAAGCGCCGCTAGAATACTTAAGGTGTATTATAGTAAGTAGCTAAGGAAGGACGAGGGAGAAGTCGCAAGGGCGCGTAGACGCGTTAATGTTTACGTTAGGGCTTAGCGATGCGGGAGTTCCCGCCTTTCGCTAGGACCGTCCTACGGAAATACCTGCCTCCTATACATTCTTTTCTTTACAACGCAGATCGCAACGGCATACTAGGCGTAGTTAAGTGCTATATATATATCCTAATTCGAGGGCCTAGGAGGCTAATTCCGTATATCGATATACTTACCCGCTTCGTAAAGATAGAACGGCTACTACTACGTAGTAGCATTAGCGTACTCTCACCGTATACGAAAGCTTTGTATATCCTCTATATCGCGTATAAAGTAGTATAAAGACATCGCAACGTATATGTAAGGGAAGGGACGATAGTCTCTAGACGTACCTCTTAACACTTCCGCTAAGCTATTTAGAAGCTATAAAAAGCAAACGTCCCGGTTCTCCCGATTTGTGCAAACAAGTAAGGATATATCTCTTCTATTAACAATTAGTAGACTCGGACACGTCTTTATCCTTGTTGCTACCGTCTTCTATTATATCTCCCCCTATAGATCGTAATAACCCTAGTAGGAGGAAGATCTTCTACGCCGTAGCTAATTTAGACGCTGTATCTACTATAAAGCCGTTAATACTAGTAGGCAGCTCTTGCTAATATATGCGAATCATTCGACGTATAATCTCTTACTAGCCTACGCTGCTATAATCTACGCCCTATAGCTGCGCTTTTAGTACGATCGCGATAGACTCCTAACTGCGATACCTAGTAGTTAACGAGGTGTCTATTATAACTATAGGGAAAGGCCGGGTGCGACATTCTATAAGCTTCCGTATTAGCTTCTAGTATGCGAATAAATACGACGGACGAGTAAGAAAACCTATATACCTACCGCGGGACCTTAGCTTCCCTCGGAAGGTTCTACCGGAGCTATATCTAGACAGTTACTATACGTCGGACTAGATGTTATGCTTCTACAAACTTAGAGATCTTGCGCTAGTAGTCGGTAGATGAGTTAGGGAGAAGGGAGGCAAGCGGAATGCGCTAATATACGGATAGTAATCTCGAACGCAATTTCGGCAAGCCCCGAAAAGAAATTAAGATTCCGCCGTAGGCTTACAAACCCTAAGCTTAAACTCAAAGTTGTTAGATTAGCTAGGGCCTTTAAAGTACAGGCTATTATATAGGGCCCTTAACAGTGTATCTATATTAGTATAGTCTACAATCAATCTAATTAATTTAGACCCCCCCTAAATTAAATTAGATTGCTAGGACCCCTAGATTGGATTTAATTAGATTGCTTTAATAGGGGCTAGATTGTATTAGATTAGATTACTCAATTAGTAAGAATAAGCTAAATTGAATTAGATTGAATTGCTAAGCCTACCTAATTTAGCCCTTTAGCCCCTAGATTGAATTGGATTACTTCAAAAAGGGCTAGATTGAATGAGATTGCTTTAGAAAGGGGCCGGATTAGATTAAATTGGATTGCTTAGTTAGCAGGAATAAGCTAGATTAGATTAGATTGAATTGCTAAGCTAATCTAGATTGCAATCCCGGATTAATTGTAGACTACACTAGTCTATATATTAGTATATGTGCGACCGGCGAGAGTAGTCTATACGACTCTAGATAAACTATATAGAAGTAGCGATACAACCCGAGTTTAGTATTAGTATAAGCTTGTTATAGTTAGATAGCAAGCTAAGTAAGAAGCCCTTACTGCTAGATCTGCCCTAGGAGCCGCTAGACTAAGATCCGGACTGCTTCTAAGTAGAGCCGGATAGACTATTAGAGCTGCTAGCCTACTTAGGATCGTAAGGACTAGTACGTAGAGCGGCGAGGTAGGAGTAGTAGCTAGCAGGGTACTAAGAGATTAGAGTCGAGGCACGAGAGTACTAGTAGGTATACTCGTATAGAAGAGTATATAGCTTATCGTTCGATATCTTAACCTCGTTAAGAAGTACGTAGTAGTGTATAGGACGAGCGGTGCCCTTAAGAGTAGCGTAGCCGCAAAGGTAGAAGTCGTTCTTATAAGGGTTAGTAACGCCGGACTTAACTAAGGTGCCTAGGAATACGTTGCCGTTACGGTCGCCCTTCTTCTTAGGGAAGAAGCGTATATTGTAACGCTTAGAGCCTATAAAGTACCGTATAGGCAGGTGCTGCCTAAGGGTTGCCGAGCGAAGCGAGACCTAAGTAGAAGAACTATTAGAATTTGTTGCTTAGCAGTTTGTTGTCGTATCGTATTATCGCAATATCGCTGTCGCTATTACTATATCTCCGAGTCGTTATTATAGTGCTAAAGCGAAGCTGTAAGGCGATAAGGCTATAGTTACGTAGGGGGGGACATTTTGATTTCTTCTAATTAGAAGCCGAGCCTAGATTTGTATAAGCGCATCTTTAAACTAAACCCCCGGCGAATACTCTATACGTAATATCTAAATTCCTGCCTAAGTACACAAATTCTAACTGTTCTTCTACTTAGCTCGTAAATAGGTATAAGCCGAAGCATTCGAGGAGCTTGCGACGAGGATACGAAGGTATTACCTATTTACTTCGCTTCGCTCGGATAACGACGACGAACTAAGGAACCGGGCTAGCCTACTTAAGCAACTGCTTTATATCGTTAACCTCCTGCTAAAGAACGTGCTAATATTAACCCTAATATACGGGCATCCCGAAGGTAGATAACACGCTATAGTACTGTATCGCCGCCGACATTCTATATCTACGACTAAAGGAGGGGCTTAAGCTCGGTATTAATAATATCGGTATTATATTGATTATGTCTATACGTAAACTATTCGTCTAGTATAGGGCGGCGTAGCGAGTAGCGAGCTTGTCTATAGACACAGTTATAGCGGCGATAGAGGGAGCCTACATACTAGGAGTAGCGTAGGAGACGTCGGTATAAATAATAACTATCGGGCACTAGAAGATACTATTAGGTCTACTAGCCTTAGAACCGATAGTACGGCATATATCACTACCTAGCTTAGCGTTAAACTTTATATATACGTTAGAGATATACTGCCCCTAAGCCTTCTAAGCGTATAAGTATTGTACGCACTAAGACACAACGCCCTAGCGGCACTCGCAAGAGCGCTTAATATAGCCGTAGACCTAGGGGTCGGTCCTTATCGGGCAGGATAAAGAAGAGGATCTACGGGCGTAATTAAGACTAGTTGCTAGCGGTATTCTAACTTAAGGCATAGGGTATACCTCTATAGGCCGTATATACGCGCTATACCTATTTAGCGGCTTCTTATTCCTTCTATAGACACACTTATAGATCATTCTATATACTTCGAGTAGTTACGAGCCTATCGACTGCTTCCGACTTAATATAACTAAATATACCCTCCTATAGAAGCAGGGTATACGACCGACCTACCGACCTAAACAGCTAAGATAGCTACTACCGACTCGACTACGCTTCCGGCTACTAGTATTCGGAAACTAATACGAAACAACTATCCCCTCTAGAGCGTCGACATTAAAGCGCTTCTAAGGCGCGCTAAGCTCCTAAAATATACTACGACCGACCGAGTTACTATACTTAAAGATACGACTCTGCACGATTACGGCGACAAGGTAGTAGATACTGCTAATCCGATTACTCTTACTCTAAGCGACTCGATTAAGAGCCGCCTATCCGTATCTAATAGCGGCTTTAGTAACGGCTATTAGCTAATAACTAAGATTAAGGCTATATGCCAACTAGATACGGAAACTAAATACTTCTTATTATAGAGGGAACTGTTTTAGCTGCAATACGACGGTAATAATATTAAGGCTTATATTCTATCTAACTATTGCGGTAGGGCCGTCCTAGCTAAATACGCCCCCGTAATAGCCCGATTCCTACGAACTGTAACAATATGTCCCTTTAGAAGTATCCTACTCGCTCGTAGACCCTTATTATAACAGTACTATTAATAAAGATCCGCTTACTAATAGCAGATTCCTAGAGCCTACCGCTATAATCGAGCCGATAGCCTACGTTACCCCTTCTAGCTACTATCTATAGATTATTAGACCTATGTCGCTTTAAGACGATAACGAGCTACCGATACTCTACTACGACTCGCCGTTGCTACTCGGGAATTTGAACAACGATAGAGATATTAGAAAATCTAGCCCTCTAGAGAAGATCTAGTAGGTAATTGCGCCTAACGACTAGACGCGGCGGGGGCCGTTCGTAAAGGGTATTAACTAATGCGAGCTTGCCTTTCCTATATTTGTAGTTTAGTAACGCCGCGTTAAGTGCCGTCGGTATACTACTAGCCTCTATTATATACTAAAGGCCTAGTGCCTCGGTAGGGATACGATTTGCATCGGGCAACGTAGTAGGCTATATAACTATTGTTCGTACACTAGCGCTACTATCCCCGGGTCTCGGTAGGAAGAGCTTCCGGTACGGTACGTCTAGCTAGCGCGGCGAATCTAGCGAAGGTATGCATCGGTAGGCGCGACCTAGGCTAAATGAAATTTGCCGTACCTAGTCGAGAAGAAGCTAGAATAAGGTATAAAAGGAGTAGCTTAATGCCCCGGGTTCTAGTATATTAGCATTATCTATAAACCGTCTATACCGATTAATCCTAGCCTCGTCCGCGTCGTTACTATATCTAAGTAGTGCAAGATTATGCTAGATGTATTATCGGAATCTTAAGCCTATCGGATATATATAGATATATTCGCCTACTATAGGAAGATCTCCGTTATAGATACTAATATAAAGTAGCTATACGAGTACCGTTATAATATTAAGGCCCGGATAATCGAGTTATCGTAGTAGCGGTTGTTCCTAGGCTCTTTCTAGATATCGGTACTATACCGCTACGAGAAAACAGTTATTACCGACGGCCGGCCGTATAGAGGACGTATAGAGTGCGCTCGGCTCGAGTAGAGGGGCGGGCTTCTATACGATAGGCGTAGCGTCGATGTACTTAGCAATAGTTCGGTCTATAGCTCGGAATAGCTCGCGTCTACGGATAGCTACCCGTAACGACGCGTCGCTAAGGTTATTCGCTAGTTCAAAGAGCCGTAGTAGAAACTAGTCGATATTGATTTTCCTTTGTCGCAAGTTAGCGATTGCCGTTAGGGCATATAAGGGTGCCTCCTAACCCTTTAAGAAGGAGGTCTATAATAGTATAAGCTCTACGCTACGGTATAGAATCTGTCTCTATCGTATAGCTAGTACTAAAAGTCGCCGTCGAGGACTAAGAAATGCGATAGAGGAACGGTTTTAATGCATTACTATCGTATATCGTAGATGAGTTTAATTAAGACGCTACCCTAGTTACTAGGGTCCGGGTCGCTCGAGAACCTAGCTAAAGTAGGGATGTAGATAACATTTCTTTCGCGTTAAAATTAAGTCTAATCTAGCCTCGGCGCTAATAGCTAAGAAGGGGTATAACGCTAGGCATTTTGTCCTCTAGATATGCGGCAATAACGAACCCGTGCCGAAGGACATATATATATATATATATATATCTATCTAGTGTAGTCTATAACCAATTCAATCAATCCTAACCCCCTTAGATTGAATTAAATTGCTAGCACCCTTAGATTGAATTGAATTAAATTGCTTCCCGAGGTAGCAGATTAAATTAGATTGCAATCTAGCCTCTTCAAATTAGATTGATTAACTAGATTGCAATCTAATTATACAATAGTCCCGGCGCGGGCCGAGCCGAAGGAACTAATAGAACTTCTAGGGTTAGCGATTCTTAGGGTAAATCTTAGCGATAGTAAGGTTGCTAAACTACTCGTACTATCTCGGTAAAAGATTCTATAGGTTAAGCATATTAAATAAAGAATGTTTGTATGTTTTAAAAGAGTTTTATCTAGCTAATCTATTAAAAAATCGATTCTTCGGATTTATATTATATTAAAAATATGCTATAAATTCGAAAGTATATAAGGACTATACAAAGTAACCGCTATATTTTCTTAAACTTCTAGAATTTCAAATTCCGAGAATCTCGGAATTCTACTTTAGAGTTGAGACAAGACATCTAACAAAGTGAATTTTAGGGATATATCGAGGCATTTACCTACTAAGTTACTACGTACTAGCTGTTATAAGCCAGATTGTAATCCGGATTGCTAGAAGGGCCGGATTGGATTAGATTAGATTGCCTTAAAGAGGGTTAGATTAAATTAGATTAGATTGCTAAATTAGTAGAGATTAGCTAGATTGAATTGGATTAAATTGCTAAGACAATCCGGATTGCAATCCCGGATTAATTGTAGACTATACTGTATCTATCTATCTTTCGGATTATTAAGGGGCAGCTATTCTTGTCCTATTCGATACTTAATTCGTACGGTCGTACAACCTCGCAGTAGGCGTAATAAGGCAGTATATATAACTAAGGCACTACGGCTATAATAGACGGCGAGTGCGACGATAGCTACTACTATCCTCTTATAAACTAAAGAAACAAATACATAGATGCTAAAACGATATATATATAGTAAAGGCCTAGACTAGATAAGAGGCCTGCTTCGGAGAGACGATATTAGAGCGTTAGCGACTACCCTTTCTCTATATTAACTTAGGCGTCTTAATTCCGGCCGTAAGAGAATTGCTCTTCTTTCTCGGTTTCCTCGCCTAAGTATTATTGCTTCCCTCTTACTACGTAGTAGAAGCCCTCTATATCTTCTTCCTAGGTCGAACTTCCTCTATAAGCTCGTCCTAACTAGCGGCGGCACGCTTCGACTTCTTACGTAGCGATACTCGTTTAGGAGGATTTTAGTTGAACTTTTCCTACGACTAGAGAGCAGAGGCCCGATCTGCCTCTACTTAGCTTTAAGAGCGCGTAGTAGGCGGGGTGTATATAGAACCGCTCTTCCTACCGCGTAGAGTAGTAGGCCTTAATTCCTCTAGTCTACTATTAATAGCTATAAACTAAGTAGCTTAGTTAGGCTTTTCGGTTATATCGGCGGCATTTTAAATAGTAGGTCGAATACTGTCGTTAATCCCTACCTAATCGCTTATAAAGGCGGTAAGTAGGTTCCTACTTAATAGAATTTCTCTATCGCTAATAGGGCTACTAGGTTATAATATAGGCGTATCGATTTACGGGATAGCCTATATTAGGGGGCCCCCGATATCGACCGCCTCGTCGTCGGAGTCGTACTCCCTCCGAGTAACGTCGTTACCGAGTAATCTTCTAGCATCGAGCTCCTCGCTAGTAATATTAAGGTAGTCGCTAAGGATTAAGCCGTCGGTATTCTATAATAGGCTCTACGCTAGTCGAACGATAGGGTAATCTTACCGTAGGTAGTCGTAGGTCGTAGTATAAACTAAAGCCTTAGCGCTCCTATTCTAGTGTCTTATCTATTCGATATAATACTATACGAGGTTATAAAGAGCTATAACGTTACTATTCGTACGCAATGCGTCGGTAATTAACTTCGTCGCTTTAAGGTACTATTTCTTAATACTTTAACGGGGGTTAGTATAGAAGTATCCGAGGAGTAGTAGGGACTTACTATTTTATACAGTTAACCGGAAGCAAGGAGAGTATATAGGGGTAGACGTTCGTTGCTAAGATAGCGAGATAATTCGCGAGCCGACGGTTGTATTATAGTATACTCCGGGTAGCTATAAGTAATAATTCTTCCGGTATATTACTACCGGGGCTAAGGTTAAGGCATTTAGAGACAAACTAGTCCTATAGATAACTTAACCTCCCGCGTCTACGTCCGCCTAGGTTACTGTTCGCTCTACTACTAGCGTTCTTAAGTGAGTCCGCCGCTAACGAACGCTAAAGCTCGTCGTTACCGTCCTCGAGTTGTTCTATTAGCATTTTATACAACTCTAAGAACTCGACTAGGCTCTCTAGACGTTCGTAGTAGACTAGCGAGACCTCCGACGTCTTCTCTATAGCTCGCCGTAGCGTTTAAGTAGCTCGGGTAAGGGTAGCGTCCTAGTTCTACTACCCTTATAGCAGCGCGACCGCCTCTTACTCGGGTAGAGGTATCGCCGTACTCCGCCGTCGAAGGGATTTAACAATATTAAACAGCTGCCCGATGCCTGCCTTATTAAGTAACTTAGTCTAACAAAAATCTATCTAATCCTATAGCTTAGGGAAAAGTTATTCTAGTATATAAGAACTACTAGAATAGTTCCGAGTCTTCCTAACTTGTAATTCCTAGCATAGCGGAGTAGGACTTCTATTATCGACGAGCTCTAGCTCCTAGGATGTAATATGCGGATTAGTAGGTTTTATTCTCTCCTATATAGTAAGGATCTATTCGGAGGCTAAGAATCGACCTTATATACCTTTCTCGGTAGGAAGAGTATCGTCGCGTATAATCTCCTCTATACTACTACTTAAAGCCGTATATCGGTTAAGTATACTTATCTGTCGAGCAAGCTGCTTCTTATCGCCTAGGAGATTAGGGATAAGTTCTATAGGTAGCCCCTCTAAATCGACTATCGTATCTTTAGGGGGTAGAAGAGGTTATACCTTCGGAGTCGGCTTCGCCTTTTACTCCGCCTTGCGGGACTCCTTACCCTAACCGTTTATAGCGCTGTCGGATAGTCGGCCGTTATACTTTGTACGGAGAGATACGACGATAGTATCCTTAGGCTCGGAGGGAGTAGCGTCGGGTATTGCGGGATTGCTGTTTTATAATAAGCTCTATCGAGTAACTCGGCTAAGATTAGTATTAGTATCGTCTCCGTTATTAGCTCCGGCGGCGTTATAATCTTCGCTAGTATCTACAGGCTCTCTGTCTCCGCTAGTATTATTGTTACCTATATCCTCGGCTATAGCCTAATCTGCCTCCGGATCTACCTCTTCGTCTACGTCCTCGTCTATATCCTTATCCGCGTCGTTATCGGCATCCTCTTTTGCGTCCTTACCTAGAGTCTTATCTGCTCTTTGCGCTGCGATATTATCTGCCTCCTAATTTGCGTCCTTATCTAGGGTCTCGTCTACTCCTTACGCTATAATATTATCTATATCCTACTTTGCATCCTTACCTAGAGTCTCGTTTGCTCCTTACGCTATACTATTATCTACGTCCTTATCTAGCGTCTCGTCTATATCTTGCGCTATACCCTTATCTAGATACTAAGATGTATCCTTATCTATACTAAGGTTATCCCGGCTTCGGCCGTAGTCGATATAATTACGGCTCTCGTCGGCAATACTACTAGTATCCTCTTCGAGAGCGGCAGCTTTATCGGCTATACTTAAGGTAGCGTCTTCCCTAAACGATTCTACGCTATAAATAAAGTCTGCCGCGTCTATATAGGGCGTGTCCGGTACCGGTACGAAAGACTACTAACGATCGGATAGTATACGTTTATAGGCAAATAGTATATAGATAAGGGGATCTTATATCGGTAGTAGGCGCTCCGCTTATCGTCTCTACCTTAGCACTCGTCTGATTTTTTATACGTAGTAATTCAACCTCTATATAGTAAAGGCAACGCGGGCAATCGTAAAGGTAATATCGTCGTCGGGAATCTCGTAATTAGGGAATAGGAGGCGTAGTAGCATAGAGTCGAACTGCTTGCCTATATCGCGGTCTACGACGACTTATAGTATCGTAGGATCGACGGATTCTTTGCCTAGAGGCGTATAATATAGGCCGACATAACCTACTAGAGGGTAGGTGTCTATAGTAGTAGATAGCGTAGTAGGCGCGCTAAAGGACGAGTAAGGTAGAGAGCGTAGATAGTTCTTAGAAATGCGTCGACGATAGAGTTTGCTAACCGCGTAATTGTTTTAATTATAGGGTAACGCGAATCTTTAACGGAAATAGGAAGGAAGCGGGATAGGCCTAAGCGTCTCTACGCGCTAGTAAGTTTTCGGATCTATGCTTTGCGTAAGGTATACTATACCTAATCGAACTGCTGTCTATACTTTAGTTAGCGACTAATACGCCTAATAGCTTAGCCGTCGACGACTAATATAGTTTAATTAGTCCTTCGGACGTCGGAATCGTAGAGCTTATCGAGATCTTGCCTCGACGGGCGTATATTATTATATCGTAGGTAGTCTACCGTACGGATAGGTATATTAATTAGCTACCGTATCGCGGGCCGATATTAATATACCTACTTACTACTACGCGGGTTAATCGTACCGGGCGCAATTACGATCGGATAGTGCCTACTAGACCGATAACGGGCGTAAGCAAGCTACGACCGGAGGAGTTAAGTAGGATATATCTAGTACTAGTAGCATTGATTGTACGGGTATGTCTTAGTACCTACGCTAAGCCCTCTAAGAACTGCCTACTAGTATAAAGAACCTACCGAGTTGCCTATATTAGAAACACTATTTCGTCTACGCTTTAGATTATATCCCTTACCGGATCCTCCTTCTAATCCTTAATATCGAAATCGGGCTATCCTTCTAGAATAGACTCTACCTCGTTACTGAGATAACTAGACTCGGTTAGTATAAGTATAAGGGGTCGGTAGGATCGAGCATTACCCTTAGAAGCGCTAAATTGTTTCGGGTATATCCTTTTTCTAGGGGAGGAGGCCTTTATAGTATTGCGCCCGTGTTCCTATTTCAAGTTTCCTATCGTTACGAGGCTATTCCGCCCTAATTATACTACGCGTACGAAGGTACGGTAGCAACGATATTAGGTTTAGATGTCGTTTTAAGCTATTAAAGAGGTAACAATCTTCTAGTATCTTAACGGCGATTGTTAGTCGTTGCTAGTCGTTACTGTACGGTCTTTCGTTATATAAATGCGGATTGCGCTAAATGTATAGGAGAATATCCTATATACGGTATAGGTAAGCCGCTATAAGGAAGTAACATCCGTAAATTAGAGAGTCTTAGGTCGTATCGACTATATATACCGTTCTAGGCGCCTAAATGCTATTATAATGCATATTAGCGTTAGTTGCCCGCTAATATTACTAGTCTATAGTACGTATAGTAGACTTCTAGGCTATATAGGTATACATACCCTACCGTACGTATAGCGTAACCCCCGCGGGCCTTGTTCCGCAAACATTGCCCGAACGAGGTCATTTTTCCTACGTAGCACTAGCTAGTTCTTTTCTCCTTCGACGCCTATAATAAGGGTGCTATAGCCTATTAAATCAATGTAATCCGGTAAGGTTATGTCCTTCGTCGTTATAACCTAGAACTACCTTAGGGGAGGTATTTTGCGGCAATATTGCTAGTACGTCTTATCTTAGTAATTCTTTAGGTCGTTTCGTACTCTTTCTACTAAGTTAAAGTCGTCTATCTCCGTAGGAAAATACCTATCGAAGTCGGGTCGAAGCTTAGAGCTTCCTAAGTTAAGAACGTTAGTATATTAACGGGATGCCTATTTAGATTAGGCAAAGAACCCTCGAATGACTAATAGCGTGCACCTCTGTATACTATTGCCCTCGTTCTTAACGTTAACGGCCTCGGGAAGATAGATACTAACAGTATCGTTAAATTTATCGAGTCGGTCGAGTATTTAGTTAATTGTATACCTAATCTAAGGCAGAAAGTAGGCGGTTTGATCGTTAGGCTAATCAAGGTTATAGCAACGCTTTGCTATCCGATATGCTCGAGGCGCGGCGTAGATAAGCTTAAACTCTTCGTCTAACTATCGCCGTAGTTATTGCTTATCGCGTAGGAATAAGAGATCCGGCTTTATACGGGTAGATATAAGCTCGTAGATTCTACGTAACAGTTGTAGACGCTTCTTAAGGTATTCCGCTACGGTATTAATATAGTCTTCCGTAGTAGTAATAGGGCGTACCGTATCGTATGTATTATTCCGTACTATAAGATCGCGGTATAATAAAGTATGTTCTAGTATATCTATCGCACGCTTTCCCTTAGTAATCTAGGGTATAGGACAAGGTATTATATCGCTTATATCGTTAGTATCGATAGTGCTAAACTTAACTTTCTTCCGTAGAAGGTACTAGAAAGGAAAAGCGGTAGTTTTTAGATCTAGGCGTCTAGGCGTTACGAGACTATAGTCGATGCTAGTCGATACTATTATAGACGGCGGGTGCTACCTAGTAGGTATTGTCTCGACCTAATACTAAATGCGTTAAGGATCGGGGCTAATAATTGCGTAAGAAAGGTAGAGGCGATTAGGCGATCTTTCTACTTCGAGCTCGGAATCGCTCGTTATAGAGATAGCGGAACTAGGTATCGAATTAGCTTCGTTATGTTTATCCTTAAAATGGACGCGTCTTCGTGCTCTAGAGGCGGAAGCTATAATAGCGGTAGCGGGTAGCTATAGTAGTATAAGAGGGAAGGAAGGCGCGCCTCCTAAAACGCGGCAAGGTATGTTTTAGCTGTTCCTAGGCTGCCTATAGCGCGCGACCTGTCGCATTCGGGTTTGCCTAGTGCTCGACGTATAAAACTTAATTAAGTGTAGGGTACTTCCGACCCCTGCATTTTCTAGCTAATAGTCTTAACCTATTCGTAAAGCAGGGCGAACAAGGGTAATATATATTCTTTATTAGATGCTTAGCATTAGTCTATAAGAATCGCGCTCTGTTAGGGTTTCAAAATAAAAGTAGTTCGTATCTACGTTAGAACTCTAATACAAACTAGATTCGGATTAGATATAAACTCGGTAGACTACGATTAATAAGTATAGTATAACCTCTAAATTCTATTCTAGCTATAGTTATTGATTGTTAATTCCTATAATTACAAAATTACTTACAATTACAGTAATTGTAGTTGTGATTACTAAGATTCTAATTGTAACTATAATTACACAATCGCTACTAAAGAGCGAAGAAGATGCCGCTAGCCTACCGTTAGCGTTTCTTCTCGAAAGATATATATAGACTAGCGTAGAGCTCAATCCTAGATACTAAGAAGGAACCTATTATACCTTTTAGCCTATCTTTTAGCCTTATTGTCCTTAAGTCTATAAGGTGGGTCTAGATTTCTGCTATCTCGGCCTAGAACAACCCATTCCGGGGTATAGTAATTGTATGATTGTAATTTGTAATTAATCACTTACAATTAGTTATAATTGTAATAATAAGCTAGTAATTGTAATTAATTAACAATTAACAGCTACGATTCTAGTAGGGACTACGGCGTAATAGAGAGTGCTTTTTTTGCGTTAGTAGCAGACTTAGTATACTAATGTCTTCGTATAGGGGCATATATTTACACTTACTAGGCCTATACTACCTACGGGTAGGAGATACCGGGTTAGGGCCGGCGATTTTATATGCAATTCTATTGTAATATAGTACAATAGATACTACTCGATACGCGTAGGACCCTATAGAGCTCTTTATTAGAGCACTGATCCGTTATTAATAGAGAACCTATAGAGCCCTAGTATATATACAGCTATATGTAATTTACAGATCCTCTACCGAAGCCTATAGTTCTTAGGCTAATAGCCGACCCTAGTTTCGACCGGAAGCTAAGATAAGGCGGTTATAAAGCTAAATATATAGCTTCTTAAATGCTAAGGCGGATTAGCAGCGATTAGATATACCGGAGTTCGAAGTCGCCTCTAGCTAATCCGAGAATTAAGACTCGCGATTAAGCAAGACAAACGCTAAGATAGTAGCTTCTAGGCATAGTAGATAAACGTTAATTCGGCTAAATAACGCTAATACCTCCGGTATAGCATAGCCCGCCGGAAAAAAGCTAAGTAAGATCTAAGCGATAATTAAAGGCTTAGATAGTAGGATTCTAAATGTAATATCTCGACCGCTCTCGTCGCGGAATATATAAGCGAGACCCGCGAATAATGTAGAGGGGAACCTAGGTTGCGTCTAAGGTTAGACGGCTAGTACGCTAATGTCCGTCGTCTCGCTTATCGAAAGGCTTTATATTATATCCTCGGCTATAGAGCTAAGCATAGCACGCCGTAGTTCCTACGTCGGGGGAAGAAGCACTTCCTAGATATTAGAGATTTAGGTCTCTTCTCGGACGTCTAGACCGCTAATATATCGTATATTAATCTAGGCATCGAATAGCATACTAGGTTTTTGATATAGTAGCCTTCTAGTGCAAATAATAGGGCGCGCCGATATGTGCGGCCTCGGGGCTGTCTCTAGTTGCAAACTAAACTCGCTTCGGTCCTTCGACGGGGGAGATCCTTCTATTAAGACGCTTCTGCCTAAAGCGTACAAACGAAGCCGGGATGCGAGGTAGATCTCGTCTATAAAGACGTATATGTTCTCTGCCCTACTAGGCAATATAGGACCTAGTTCCCTCGTTACCTACTAGCTAGGCACAATGTATAATCTTTAAAATGCGGCTATAATAGTCCCTTAAGGAATAATAACGACCTCGATTTTCTTTTCGGCTAGACATTTATCGATATTATTAAGGGCAATCCTCTTACTCTTACGGTTAATAGAAACCTATTCCTTCCGCTAACGCTAATATAATAAGGTATGCGAACCGCTAACGAGGTGTAGCGCAGGATTAGTCGCCGGATATGTTATATAGGTCTCGAAGAGATATAATGCCGTACCGTAACGTCTAAAGCCGTATAGAGGGGCGGGCGGGTTTCTAAGGGCGGTAAGTGCGGCGGCGCGAAGCATATCTTAATCGGCCTTCGTATTACCTATCGGGAGACGCTACGTACGTCGGAATAGGTAACTCAAGTAATACCGCCTTAGTAGTTCGGCTTGTCTTTACCTAGAGGTTATATAAGAAAGGGGCTATACGAGAATAGACTATTTAGGAACTACCTCTACCTAGCCCCTCCGTAGATGCCTTAGGTTAGCTAAGCTAAAGCTCTACCCTACGCAAGGATCTACCTCTATTTAGGCGCCCCGCTTTGTAGGCCTATATACCTTCTACCTTCTATGCTGCCTTATATCTTCTATATTCTATCTTCTACCTTCTATCTTCTACCTTCTATACGTAATCGTTTAGTTTCTCAATCGTTTTTATATTATCCTCCGCTAAGTATAGGAGATATATCTAGTAAGCGGTCTATTAAGCCTATAGCGAAGAATTAGTAGGAGTGTTTGTAATTGGGTATCGGCAAGTTCGGAAGGGAGCCCTGCCTTGTAAATCTATTACGTACACCCGGTCGCAGTTATATATTAATTGATTGTACCTACAAGCCTAATAGGAGGTAGGGTATTCCATCCTACGAGCGGCCGCTTCGTAATGCCTAGATTGCTAGCCTAGCAATCTGCGGTACATTTTTCTAATAACGACGTAAGATAGCCCTAGCGCGCAAGGTAACAGGTCTAAACCGTCTCCGTTTCAGCCCCTTCCTAGTTAAACGTAAGTAGCAGAGGTAGGTATAATACGCACCTTCTACTATTAGACCTTTAACTAGTGCTGCCTGCTTGCTGCTCCTTGCATTAGCAAGGGTCTAAGGACTAAAGTTAACTAATGTAAGTAGAAGACCTTATGGTTTTTAGCAGTAATATAACTAGCCGAAGACAATTCCTTATATTTGAAATTTCTGCCTACTAAGGAAGTTAAGTTAAGCTAAGCTAAGCTAATAGTCAATACTAGTTGGTATGCAAACTAGCTTATATATAACAAGATAATTATGTTATGTATAAAGTTAAAATCTTAGATCCTAGTTAAGTACTACGATGTTCGATTTCCGAAGTTTTAAAGAGGTAACGTTTTTAACATCTAGAATATAGCGGTCACTTTGTGCGGTTCTTCGATATTCTAAAATTACCGTACGTTTTTAATACAATATAAATTCGGAAAATCGATTTTTCCTAGAGTGATTAGATAGAACTATTTTGAAACCTACGTATATTAATCCTTTATGATTTTGAATGCCGTAGTCTTTGCTCGAGACAATCTAAAGAGTTTAGTAACCTTACTGTCGCTAAGATTTACCCTAAGAGATGCTAACACTAGAAATTTGATTAGCTCCCTCGGTACGGCCTATACCGACCGAATTATATGCCTAGCGTGCAGGCTAGCAAGTCAGGCTAAGCTAGGATAGGTTAGACTGCTTAGTAAGCTATAGAAGCTAGCCCTCCTCGAGGCAAGTCTACCCTCTTTCTACTGCGACAGTAATAACATACTAAGAATGACTAATAACGTAAAGTTGCTGTCTATACTATTATTTTAGGCTATAGGTTAAGGCTTCCTCGGCGTTTTTGCTTTTACGAGTAGCGACAGAGGTAATATACCTAGTCTAGTATATCGCTTCGACCGAGTTAAAAGGATAGCCGGTTATACCGGTACGATCTCTATACTACTTACCGTACGTACCGTTAGTATTAAGGGATTAGGGTTAGAAGGCATATTGTCCGTAAACATACTAGCAAATTAATAGGTCTACCGCCTAGAGCACTAACTATATAGTAGTAAAGATAGGAAAGCTCTCGCTAAAAGTGTATTAGATATTAGGCTAGCTTAGGTTATAATAGACGACAGTCGCCGTCCTACTCGCTTACGTAGCGCTAGTCGATCCGAAGAGTAGGCTTAGTAGCTACAGTCTCGCTAGGACGGTCCTGTCTAAGACTAATCTACTCTAGGGAGAGTCCGAAACGTATACTATAGTCGGCCGTACGACGTAGATAGTAGCGAGAACCGTTAACCGACCCGAGTTTGCTACCCTTATAATAAATAAATAGGCAGCGTGTAGTATATAATAGAATAAACTAGGTCAGAGCCTCTCTTAGTCTACTAGCAGATAGTATATGTCTATAAATATAGTCGTTTAATATAGTTCACCCTTAATACTATAAAAGCTGCTGTAATTAATTTACAGTTTCTTCGGCCTTACGGTTAAGCTCGTTTATGAAATATATACGATTAGGTTGTCTATCCCTAGAGTAACGGTTGCATCCGTATTACTCGGCTTGTCTACTTTTTCGTATATAAGGGCGACTACCCGGCCCTATTCGATGCTAGTAGCTAAATATACGCTATTCTATATTAAAGTAGGTAAAGTAAGTCTAACACGATCGGGACTAGGATAAAAGCACGTAAGATTAATCTAAAGTCTTTTACAAGTATAATATAGCGCCCTATTACGGGCCCGACACTAGTATATACAAATAGGTAAGCAGTCGCGGCACTTGTTGTATCTTCCTATATATCCGCTATTAAGTCCGCTTAAGTCCGCTATATGCAATTGCTTAGCCGCCGCTCCCTTCGCTCTTACTAAAGATTCGAAACGCCCTTTAGGTATTGCGAGGCGTCTACTAGTTAGTATGCTTCGCTATTTAGCCGTCCGTACTATCTACTAATACAGGTTCCTCCGTAACTACCGCGTATCTTTACCTCGGTAGTTTGTTAAATACTATACTATACCGATCCCGAGTTCTTAAGTCCTTCGCTAAGCACAACTCTAATTCGGGACACGTCTAAGGTTGTCCCGTTTTTGTCCTCGAAGTCTTAAAGTTTAGCAAATACTATGCTCTTAGTACGGTAAAAAGCCTAGTAGTCCGGCTATATGCTATAATATTGTATCTCAAATATACTACCCGGTTTGATCTTGTTCCCTATCCGGTTTAACTATCGTACTAGACTACCGATATAGTAGTTACGAAACCTATAATTAAACTTAAGGTAGATAAGGAAGACCTTTCGAGATAATGTCGATCCTATTCTCTTAACGATGTTATCTTTAAGGGAGTTGAAATAGGTAATAAGATTACTAAAGTTAAAGTTTAGAACCTTAGTCTCGGTAATTAGTGCTTTAGTAATAGTAAGGCTAAGATACTCTTTACGAACTTGCCGGTTAACCTTAATAAGTCCCGAGCGCGAGCTAATAGGGAAAATCTCGGTAGTGTTTACGGAGACCTTACCTACCCGGCGTAATAGGCGGACCGACTCGTAGTTAATTATATCGTACTTATAGATCTCGTTTCGCAATTCCGCTAGCAGATTTAAGAATAGCGACGCGTTCTATAGATTTTGATCGTACGCGCTAGTGTTATTAGTGCTGCATCTTGCCGGCGCTTGTTAAGTGTCCTTCGGCGCATTCTTATTCTTTAGCGGGAGCTTTTTCTTAGACGACATCGGCTAGCGCTTAGATAGCTACAATATTAAACCTACTAGTAGAGTGCGCCTACGCGGTATCGTATACGCTATAGAAGGATCTAGGGCCCTCTTTAAAGGCGCTATTATAATATTAGTTTAGCGAAGGTAAGCCGCCGTATAACCTAATAAAACTCTGTAACTCGGACTTGTAGTAGGCGGAGCTAGCGGAAGATTCGACGTAGACGTTAATCGTAGTAGTTGCAACAATACGCCGCTAAGTGCTTATTGTTATATAGATACAGAATTGAAAGCGAAGCGCGTTACGTCGGTAGTGCGGTCTAAGTTTCCGTAAGTCGCCGATAGCAACGAGACGCGATCGCTAGCTAGCGGGGTTCCGAAAGCCTATATCTAATTAGAGCTTGTTATATGTTGTACTGCGCTAGAGCCTTCGATTGCTTAGCCTAAGGCACTTACTAAGCTTCCGAACGGAGACAGCCCTTCGCGCCGAGGGTGGCCTATAGTTGTTATAATAATATATGCCTATAGGCGGCTCCGCGTACCCCTAAAGTGCGAGCGTAGCTTCCGCCTTATATACCCTTATATATAGCCGTATTAGCGAGGCACTCTTAGTCGCTATAGGTCGCTCGTCGTCGTAGGTCGCTAGTCTAGGTCGTTATAGGTCGCTCGTTGTCGCAGTTCTATCTTCGTCGTCGTAGCGGTTCTTCGTCGTAGCGGTAATAGCGATTTGCCTTAGGCTATCTTTCTCGGGGGCCGAGTTTGTCCGTCCTACTAGTTCGTATAGGATGTAGCTAATTAGAGCTTTAGCTTTCTAAAATCCGGGGAATTACGTCGTAATTTCTTAGGCGATTCAGCTACTATAGTACCCTAGTTATTATAAGGCGAGCTTCGCTCGTAGCTAAACATCGATAGTAGGGCACCTCTACTAGTTTCCAAACCCGAGCTACATCGTACTATTATTACTATTATTTATACCGGGTTAGCGATAGGGCAATTTCGATAGTATTAAAGAAGTGCCCTATTGTTTCGAAGCTACTCCCGATACAAACTATACTTCTACTAAGTAAGCATCGCTATTATAGAGTCGGACTACCCTAATATCTTCTATATTCGCATTTCTAGGTAGAAACGGTACCGACGGCAAAAAACCCCTTCTAAGCCACTTCTATACATCCCTAGCTAGAAGTAGAAGTAACTACCTATCGCTATACTTAGTCCTTAATCCTATCTATACTCGATCCGATTAAATTATACTAAGGCGTAGGGGACGGTATAAGGCTTATACCGGGGAATTAACCGCTAATAAATTGCGGAGGTAGAATCGACACTAGACTAGAGAAATACCCTATAGAATGCGATAGGTCTCGTAAAGATCCGTTAGCTAGTACAAATGCTATTAGTATAGCTGCCTACGCGGGCACGGTATTATAAAAGCCCGACCGCTAGTCCTAGAATAGAGCCGTCGGACGTTAGCTATTAGACATGTCTAGGACTAATCTCCGGAAGGGAGCTAAGCTAACGCTCCCTAGAAGAGCATTGTAGGAGTATAGCGCTAGTCCCGGCGTAGTAGTATCTCTAGGTACTAAACTATAGACTAGAGGCTAGGGCATATATTGCGGTATGTCTATAGTGCTAGATTAGATCTTATACTAGTAGATATACTACCGCTATACCGCTTACATAGTAGGAAAGAAGAGGATCTCAACTCTACGTAGGCCGAGAGATTTGTCGATAGAGTAGTTAGGTAGCTATTAGTAGAAGCTAGGCAGGTAGAGCCTATAGTAGTAATAGTCGAGCTAGACCGAGAAGATAGGGGATTAGAAACAGCGTAGGGAGCTCTATCGTAAGAAATCGAGTTAAGGTCGTTATTAGATTGATATACTACTACTAGCGTTAGCTTCGCCGCGCTCTAGAAGGGATCGAGTTAATAACGAACTCGGAGCGCGTCTAAAACTTTCGGTAGTAACTAGTTGTCTTTAGTAGTAGCTAGTGTCTTAGGGTCTACTATTCTCTACTAATAGGATTGAGTTATATACTACCTTATAAGTAGCGCTTAGTCCTAGGGCCGATAGTATACGGGACGCGGATATTAAGAGGTCGGTCTTTTCTCTCCCTAGCTCTAGGATATCGAGCTCTAGGACATCGTCTAAATCTTCTTACGTACTCGAACTCCTCGTAACCGGGCTAGGGCTAAGACCGTCTTTACCGCCTACTAGCTACTAAGTACTCGGGTCCGCGTAACACTCGGGCTTTCCTAGCACTAATAAGTAAAGTATACCGCTATAATAATCTTTCGGCGTAGATAAGGACCCCGCCTATAGAGTATAATAAAACTTAATATAACGGGTTAGCTCCTCTATATTAGCAACCTTTACGCTATAAAGTGTATAATAGAAAGCGCTTATACTACTATATATCCGAGAGTAATGTCTTATTAGACTGCAACTCTTCGTAAAGCTCTTTTAATATAAGGGATATATAGGTATAGATAGCTTATATCTAATTCGAACGTGTTAAACGAGCCCGCGGAAGGACAAAAATAAGGCGGTATAGGACGGACACTTCTAGTAGCTTGCTAGCGGATAGGCTAGACGTACGTAAATAGCTAGGATGTATTAATTTGCGAAGGGACGCATATATAAGGCATACGTAACGGTGCTCGTAATATCTTAGTCGGGAGGGTATCGATCTAGTAGGAGTAGGGTCCTCGTCGTCGTATAGTCTATACTAGGTGCGACGGTAGATAGATTAATGTCGTACTCGCTACCGAGCTAGGGCGGTAACGAGTCTCCTATACTATCGTTACTAATCGAGCTTTCCTACGAATTCTCCTCGAATATAGTAAGTAGATAAGTCGAACTCCTAGCTTCGTTAACATCCTCGGAAGAATTAGATGCGATAATACTACAAAGATTTAACGCTAAGGAGACTATATTCTCTAGATAACGAATACACGTCTCGGGGACGTTATCGCTAGCTATACGTAAAGGAGAGTGCCGGGGATTGCGGTTATAGGCGCAAGGGCTTCTATAATCGGATTCGATATAACTACTACTTTAGGGGTAGCTTTTTGTAGATAGACAAGCCTCCTACGCGTAGCGGAGAGAGCGGTCGATTTAGAAGGTAACGTAACGTAGCTTTTTAGATCTACCGACGCGCGTAGGGACCTTCTAGCGAGGGCTATTCCTAGCTTTACGGGGGTCCGTAAGCGGTAGAGAATAAAGGCTTTAAAATGGAGTAGCGCCGGGGCACTAACGAAGTACCCTTTAAGCAGCTTCGCGACTAATCTATATAGCGAAACGAGTAGTTAAATGCGGATCCGTCTACGTCCGAGTAACCCTCGCTAGGCTCTAGGGATAACAAAGAGGGCGTAGATGCTTGTACTTAAAGTCCGCGTATCTCGTCGTCTAAGCTAGTAAGCCCTAGGGTAGGATCGTTTAGCTTAGCTAACTTCTGCTAATGTTTTTCGCTAGATAGAGGGCTTTTATTATCTCTATATTCCGAGGAATCGTATTAAAGGGATCGAGGTAATCGAGAGGATAGAGGTATTCCCGAATTAAGGCGTTAATAACTAGTTCGAAGTGTAGGGCTAGTAGGGCTAGTCCGCTACTAGGGAAAATTCGCTAAACTAGAGATAGGAGGGTTATTAATAGCTATCTATCCGGTCTTGTTAGTAGTAGCTATAGCTCTTCTCGAGAGCGAGGGAGATAGTATATGTTTCAATTCGAGTAGCGGATAGTGCTTATCTTATAGTATCTTAGTCCCTGCTCGACTATTAGAATATATAATATATAGTACTCGATAGCGAAAACGCGATTAAACCCTAACCTACCTAGCTATAATTTCCCGTCTACCCGCATACTTCAAAAACTAGCTACTTATCTAATATTAAGGTAGCGCCTCCTTCGAATAAGATATCGCATCTCGGGAGTCTAGAGTTAACATTGTATTAGTTCTTAGCGCCTTAGGTCGTTTGAAAGGGAAAATGTTTATATTAGAGCTACGCTTATATATAGGTTTTAATGTAATATTAGGTACGGCGACAATAGTGCCTTCGCTTGCCTCGATTAAGTTTGTAGATATAGTAAGCATTATCCCTACAAGTTAGACAACCGAATCGAGTAGTTATCGCGTTATTAGCGTTTCTAGCTATACCCCTTTTCGAACTTTTCTACCTCGTATCGAATGTCCTTAATAGAACGCCGGGGGTGCGTACTACGCTATATGCCCGTCTAGTAACGTAGAGGATACGGCCCTATAGAGGCTATAAGTAATTCTACTAATACGGATATCCCGGGATAGGCGATATGTATGTTTACCTCGCTATAGTATTAAATAACGTCGGTATAGAGTTGCTGTATAGCTAATCCCGGCTTGTTATATCGAGCTAGGTATTCTATTAATATAATTCGTAGCTAAACGCGCACTATTACTAAGACGCCTAGTAAATCTCTATAAGCTAGTCGAACTCCTTAAGCGATACGAGAGCATCTTAAAACATAGAAATCGCCGGGTGCT
>NW_006921548.1:49399-116738 GCF_000340215.1 Pseudocercospora fijiensis CIRAD86
CTACGCTATAGCGCTCGGGATTCTTCCGGATAGGACCTTTAAGAGGTTACGATAGTCTTTACTAGAGAAGTGAGGCGTTATCGGGATCGTACGAATAGCGTCTATAATTAGCAGCATAAACCTGCTCTTATCCGGGCTCGGAAACCCCTTCGTCCGAGATTCGGCATCCTCTAGAACGGCGTAGAGTCGATTAGTTCTATACCTTCCGAAATTTAGCTACTCCTTAGTATCGATAGACTAGTAAGGGATAAAGGCGAGTGTGCTAAATTGTAGGCGTAAGGGGAGATATTAAATAACGCGTTCTTGCTCTTCGGCAACGAGTATAAGTTTATAGAACGCTTCCTAAGTTAGGCGGTATTCTTTACGGGCTAGTATATTCTAATACGCATATTCTCGGCTATCGTAGACCCGAAGCTTAGACTACGTATAGTCCTATAGTATCTAGTCTATCTAATTAGTAGCTCTTCCTAGTTTGCTTAGGTTAACTCTACCCCTCCTACCGGCCGCAAACTAGTCGAATCGCTCGTAAGAGAACGGGAAGTTCTTTCGAATATCTAACTAACATTTGCTTTAAGCGTAGAACTAGATATATAGACACCCCTAGGAGCCGAGCAGAGATTTTGCTAAAGGCGTAATAGTTCTATTAGTTAGGTCCCTATAGTGTATATAACGATAGAGCTTTACCGTCTTCGGCCTATTACATATTAGCGTTTTAGGGAATAAGCGGTTAGCGTAGGCTTTAATATAGCAGGGACGGTAACAAAGTATACGAGGGGTATCTTCGTAAGCCGTAGTCTCTTTACTAATGTCTATAACGAGAGTTGGAAGATATATAATATCGTACTATTATAGAACTTTGTAGTAGAACGAACGAAGTTACTCCGACAATCGTATCGAGCGGTAGCTATACTTAGTATTCTTCGCCGAGAAGAAAATTAGCGTCCTTCGAAATTCCGCGAGTCGATCGATATAGTTTATACGCTATTCTATTTTAGTCTATAGACGCTCTAAACATTCTTATAGAACGGCGTAAGTAATGTAAGCGTTAGTTTCTCCCGATAACCCTAACGTCCGTTTGCTTCTAGTAACGGCCTTTGCATTATTAAGAGACACATCGTAAGTAGGGGTAATATCTAGTAGGCTGCTTTATAGTAGTACCTCTCTTAGCGATAGATAGAGTACGAGATCGTAAAAATCACGAGATTTAGCATCGGTAAGATAGGTTAACGGCCGTAGCTTTTAAGTATAAATAAGATAGATGTTAGTTCTACCGTACTCGGATTAGAACGTTACAAACAGCTAGTAATAATATCGAGTAATATCGACTTAGTCGAAGTTTCTAGGCTAGACCCCTTAGATACTAGGATTTAGGTAGAGCTCCTTTGTAATCTGCCGTCCCTTAGGAGGGATTTAGTTAATGTATAGTACCTGTCTAAAGGCCGTAAGAGAGCTCGGGAAGCCTATATAAGAATTATTGTCGTAGGTAATAGGAGGGGCGGAAGCAGATAGGGTATTTAGCTTATATAATTAATAAATACAAAGATGCCGAGGCTCTTCGTAGGTAGCTCTAGAATGCAAACGACCTTCGATATGTTTCCGAAGCGATTAGGGTAAGAGACTAGGACTAGTCTCTCCTTTACGGCGTTCTAAGAGTTGAGAACTAGTAAGGACGTATAGCGTACCCTCGACGGTCTCTAGTTGTTTTAAAGAATAGTATTGTACTCCGCTCCGATCGAAATCTACCCTATAGGCGTCGAGAGATTGTTCGTATACTAACTAAGTACACCCCTAGAACTGCTATAATTGCCTATATAATATTAAAGCTAGCTCCTCCCGCTCTCGAGTATAGTCGAAGTCCTTAATCGCCTACCTCTCTAGTCCTTCGGCTATATCCTCGTAAGAGAGGGCCGCTCTCTGCCTTACTTAGTTAAAAGCTCGCTAGATTTGTTAGGTTTAAGGGAGATTACGTAGTAGTAGATCGCTAGGTGCCTCGGCAGTTATTACGTATAGCTATACCTCTAGTGCTTCGAGGACGAAGTCCTCGAACGAGTTATTAAGACTATCCTATTCTTCGCGAGTAAGACCGCCTTCGCTAATAGAAACTTAGCGATCTAACAATAGGGTAGGTTCGTCCTATATTAGCGTTCTGTTTAGTACTAAGACGCTTAGAGATTAACAAATTACGTACTAGAGGCTCGTTATAGGTATTCGCGATGCGTTGTTCCCTAGCGCGCTCTACTAGAAGCTAGGGTATTAGTTTATCTTCCGGATCGTCTACTTTATTTTCTAGATAGTCTGCTCTATCTTCCGGAGAGTCTCCTTTATCTCCCGGATTGTCTACTTCGTCGGAGTCGTAGTTGCCATTATCGTAATAGTTCTCGTAGTTATTACTACTAAACCCGTCGATCCCTAAATCGTTATTCTTATCCGGGGTATCGAAAGGAGCTTGCCTAGCAGCAGTAATAGGATCGATATAATTAGCCGGCTAGATAGCTAAGTAGTAATTAGAAAGAGTAAAATAGTAGGCTAGGTAGTTATACTAGTAGATTGTACCGTTTGCCTTCGGCTTAGGCGGTATCGTTAAATATAGCGTAGACATTGTCGATTATCAATTTCCTAGTCTATCGCATTATTAGGAAGGCCTAGTTAAGTAGTAAGGATATAACGCGGAATCTTGCGTCTCTTTTGCGTCGCTTGTTTAGGAGGATATTGATCGTCTATACTTAAAAAGAAAAGTGTTAGAGATTGTATCGGCTTACGTAGATAGAACTAGTTAGGAATATCTTGTATATATATATATATATATATATATATCGGTCTCGCATAGACTTCAATTACTAACGTAACGCTAAGGCCTCTAAGGCCTAGGGGCAGACAAGGGAACGATGCTAAACCTTTACTAGGGGCTCTAGGGGTAAGAGGCAGGCTAACCTAGCCGTTAAACCGAGCCCTAGCTAAAAGCCCGAGCGCTACCCCTAGCTAGCCCGAGCTAAAAGCCCGAGCGCTACCCTAAGCGCTAGCCCTAGCTCCGAGCCCGAGCTACCCCTCCTCTAAGGCGCCCCACTTTATAGGCTGCTTAGACCTACTAAGTCCTAACTCGTATCTCTTCTAAATCTTCAATAATTCGGTCTTATATAGAACAATATTACAACAAGGCACGATACAATATATATACTAGCGGGCTAAGCGAAGCCTACCTAGGCGTACCTATAGGATTATACGCAGCTATAAGATTAACTATAGTTAATGTATATGATCTTTAATTACAGTTATACCAAATTTGAGCTGTCCGTCTGTATGCTAACCGTGTCTATAACTGTTTATCTTCCCACTAACTATTAATACTTTTAGCTATGTCTTAATAGTATCTACCTATTAATATTTTGAATATTTAGTATTATAAGAACGGTTACTAGGTCTACGAACGGTTAGTGTATCTGCAAAGGGTTAGGTTTAGCCTATAAATAGTATACTACTCGGTTACTCCGCGGGGGTGCGATCAATATTAGACTTTATATGTTTACTGTATACTATGTTATCCTTAGACTCCTAGGGTTCTCGTAGCCCCGTCACACTTCCGCTCCGCTAGTTTTCTATATGTATTAATCTAATACTTCTCGCGCGCGCGTACAATGTCTGCTACTAGTAAACTAGAGTATTAAAATATATAAACAAACGTTTATAGTACGAGAATTTACAGTTATATAAGCGCAAAAGTTGGCTATAACTTTAAGTAGCAATATGCCCTAACATTACTCAATTTAGTACACTACACGTATAGGCTAAGACTTGTGTAGTAAAGAATTAATAAGATAGAGTCTATTGTATACTATATATCTTATAGAAGGCCACTGCTGTTACATAGTTAATATAGTCTAGGTAAGAAATGTATTAATTAAAGTTTATTAAACTAGCTATATACTACTATAACAGAGTAAGTATATTATAGCTTCTTTCTAGATATTATATGTAGAGGTATTATACACCTTTAGTAGGAGGCCCCCATTCTACTATGTAAATCAATATCCCTATTTAAGGAACTAACCCAAATCTATTTTTGAAGTATACCTAGTAAACCTTTACTAGCTAGCTATATAACTAAATAGTTGTAAAAATTGATGTAAATAAATTACACTGTATATTTATACTCTTAGATTATACTACTATATAGCTAAGTATACTTAAATACTACAGGTATCTACAGATTAAAGCCTCCCGAGTCCCCTATATTATTCACATTAGGAATCCTATCCGATACTTCTCGTTATATACTAAGAATACTTTCTATTTAGAAAAAAAAAACAGCAAGTTGTTTCAAATACGCATTCTCTTTTAAGGGCATACAAAGCTCTAATAAACATATATTATAGACTTTTCCTCTACTAAGTATAGCAATAGTAAAGACACACTATATCTATAGTAGTAGCTTACTTACTTAGTAGATAGTTAAAAAGGATATAATTAGGATTTACATTAATAAATCCGTATTTCCATCTAAGTTCCCTAATAACGGGTTGCTTCTAAAAAAGTATAGAAATAATACTTTTTTATAAAATAGTATTCTTACGTTTAGATTGTAATGCCTTTTTAACATCACTATACCTAAGCTAATATATAACGATTATTGTGTCCAGTATATTGTCTACTAGTAGTATTAATAAATATTGAACTTCTAAATTATAGTCTATTATTATTATTAACTAACTTCTTATAATTACTCTCTTAATCTTTAGCTATTATTTTGTGTTTTCCCCCTGCCTAAATAAGTTAAGTAATAGTATAGAACTTTTAGAACTAAGTATCTAATAGCTAATTCACATTACCGATCTCTTATTGTAGACTTCTCTAATAATACTTTTATTGCCTTATAAGGTACGTTAGTATATATCTCGTAGTCCTAGTAGCTAGGTTTTTCAACTTAATAGATTAATGTTTACTATTACAATTAGCTCTACTCGAAAAACTATTAAAAAATAGCTTTAATCTTTAGCTAATATAGTATACTCTAATAAAATAAATCTAGCTATTTACGTAGCTTACTATATATAACTATACGGATTGCAATTCTAGCAACACTACAAGAGTAGTTATAAATAGAATATACCTGCACAGTTTTAGGATAATTTTCCTACTAGTAATCTTTTTAAACTCTTATAATTACCAACATCTTAGGGTTATATTCGCTATTGCTTTTTAGTCTTGACAGCCCTATAGGGAACATAATTTACTACTAGTATGATTGTTTTTTAAGTTGAATATATTAGAACGGCAGATACATTATACTATAGGTATTAGTGCTTAACCCCCCTAATATATAACTCTTAATATAGTATAAAAACTGTATAGTCCGAAAGTTCTAGCAGGTGTGGTAAGCAGCGCTATATACTATAAGTAGCTTAGACTAAAATGACAGTAGATGTTACTAAAACCAAGGAGCTCTCTATATAACCCCTAAACAATTAGAGTTTCTTTAATAATTCTCTTTTTTTCTAATTTCTTTAGTATTATATTCTATCTCTTTAGGCAGTAGTATAAATTATAATTATTCTTAGACAGTACTAAAATAGTAGGGTCGCCTAGTATAATAGTAGTCTTACAAAGCTATAGCTAGATAAGGCGGTAGTTAATAAGGCGTTAAAAACCTAGATTATAGCTAATATCCTAATATATCGGAAGTCGTAATTAAGTTACCCTTACGGTACCTACTAAGATTATATTACGCGCGGCTATATATATACGCTTATATACTAGTTAAAGTCCTACTTAAAGAATAGTTAGAGTCGCCTAGATATGCGATCGTACGGAGATTACGTAACGATAGTTATAGCGAATATCTTGGATATTATAAGTTCTTATCTCTCTCTTTTTGATATTATAGCATAACTTATAGTATAACTAATATAGTATAACCAAGATAGCATAAGATACTTAAATAACTATTTTAGCATACATAGATTATCTATAAGCTATATAGAAACTACTAATCTATCGATCGGTAGCTAGCTAGCTAGGTCGTTGCTTAAATAGCTACCTGGGCTTTAGACAGGTTACTGCCCCTTTAGCTAAGTCGGCAATAGATAAAGTCTTATAGATTATTTCACTAATATTGTATTCTGCTAGTATCTAGATATACTTATCGGTAATTATTTAGTATAAAGCTTCATACTACTATTTAAACGTCGCTATATAGGCCTATTAGTATAGTATAATAGCGTTGTAGGTTCCGAAGCTTGTTAGTCGGTAGGAGTATAAGCTAACTCACCTACGTCTATTATAATATTTGTCTTCTACTAGTACTAGGTATTTAAGATAATATAGATAATATAGCAATGTATAAATATAGTATATCTAGTAATAGTTGTACCTAACGCTTACGCTATACTAGTAGTAGATATTGCGTATACTCTTCTAGGGAGGCTAGATAAACTAATAGACTACTACTAGGTATAGAGCTATTGTTAGCTTCTAAATACTTATTTCGGACTTAGTAGCAGTATACCTAAGACAAATCTGGTCTTTTTGTTATAGACGCTAAGTTACTAGCTAGTTCTCTAGTATATCAGCGGTACTTATAGTGCTTATAACTAGTTAGTAGCTATTACTTATTATTAATTTTGAATTATAAGGCAGATATAAGCCGTTTTAACATACTCTACTAGACTTATTAAGTTTATAGGATACTTATTAACTATTATATAGTCTTGGTCTCGCTACTGGTTGTCGCGATAACTATTATTCTTATCCTAGCGAATCTAAGTATATATATAAAAGTCGGGTATTTGAGGTGCTTGTAGTAGTAATAAGGGTGTGTTGTATTTTTACGGGCTAACCAGAATAATGGTCAGAATTTGTGGTAAAGTATAGGGTTAGGGTTAGTGTAGTATGTCCTATAGAGACTAGGTAGGCTTTGCTACGGGTAGCCTACTTTAATTAATTCTAACTACAATAGTAAGCTTTATAGTAGAGCTAGCGGTATACCTTTCTTGGCTGTACATAGCAGTTACTAAGTGCTACTAGCAGATAAGGAACTAATCGTAGTCTATATTAGCTGAGTCTCTAGTCTTGGCGGTACTATAGCTAATTTACAAGCTAGAGCTCCGCCGCTAGCCTAAGTATTTCTATATACACAAAAGCCTTCTTAATCGCTAGAAGTGTAGTAAGTGAGACAGCACGCTAAGGGGTAATCGCTAGTAGACGGTATTATATAGGCTATACGACGATAGGACTCTTAATCACATTATATACGGTAGTAAGGCGGTTAGTAACTAAGAGACTATTAGAAGCTAGCATATATAGCACCTCCTAGCAATAAGACCATATGTCGTAACTTACTTAGACTTAATTAGGCTAAGCGCTTATACTTACCTATATAACTAATTGTACCTCTAGCTTCGGTATAATATTGTCTTACTAGTAAAGGGTAGCTTTTCAGCTAGTAGAAGCATTAATAATCTTTGCTTAGGACGTAGTCTTATAACAGACCCAAGTCTCGCCTTTATACGCATATAGAATAGTCTATTTCGTAATCTCGGAATACTACTTAGGCTCGGGCGGATAGCTAGGGTTCGGTCTAGTATGGACTTTATTAGTAATATAGTCCTCTTTCTTAGGTATAACAACTATACTACTCTTGCTTTATACTGTATATTAAATAGTACTAACCTAAGGGTAGTATATTTATAATATTACTAGTAAATGAAATAGGAGGTTTAGTATATATATATATACGAACGTAATATCCTTATAGAGCAGAAATATAGTATATTAAATGAGGTATATATCTATATTACCTCCTAACCTAGACTGCTTAGCGCGGTACATTATAAAGCCCCTTAAACCTTCGCATATCGCCCGTAGATAATATGTAGCTAGAGAAGCGAGGAAAATAAAATTATTAGGGCTACGCGAGATTTGTTACTCTATAGCACCTCTACGCGACAGACGCGTCTAGAGGAGAGGTTGCCCCGGTTGCCCCGGTTGCCTATAGCGACGCGCGGCTACTAGCATAAAGTTTCCTACCTAAAACAAGGGATCCTCTAGCTAGTGTCTCTCCTCCTTTATCTAAGCCTTGTATAAGGATATACTAATCTTCAAGTTACGAGATTATGTGTACCCTGCTTACTCTTTACGAACCCTACTAAACGGCCTAACGATTTCGACCTACGACTAGATAGCCGAAAGCCCCGTATCCTACTACCGCTACTAGAATACCCTATAAAGTTAGTCGTACTTCCCTCTATATAGCGAGTCGCGGGAGACAGCTCCCTTCCCGTATCGTTATCGACCTCGCCCTAACGACTTAACGCGTTTAAATCTAAGATGTCGTGCGACTACCTAGCTCGAGGGACATTATACCCGCCCTAGGATTGCAAGAGAGTACTAAACTTATCTGCCTCCCCTAGATTGCGGATAGACAATTATACTAGGAGGATACAGCGCTTTTTATCTTAAAGGCATTATATACCTAGCTCCTATCCTACGACCTGTAGGTATAGGATAGCTAGGATATAGAGAAAGTACTAGAAACGGCTAAAAGGGACTTTATTCGAGCAGTAATCGACCTTGTTACTACCGGCATTACTATATGTTAGACGAACTCGACCATCCGCTTACGTAAGAATATCGATACGCAATTTAAGGCTATTTACGGAAGGCCCGGACTAGGCCCTAATAGTATTTTACTATTTCTTGAAAGCGCTACTAAACGCTACGCGTTACTTATATATATACTGTTTAACGGTACTCTCTATTAGAAATGCGGTATTACTAACCCTAGAAAGTTCGGAGAGTATACAGTTATGTATATTAATAACGAAGGCCTACCGCTAACCTAGAGTGCTACTCTAGTAGATATTATTAACGCATTCTTCCGGATAACGCGTAGTACCTACAATCAATGCGATAGCTCTACGCGTAGTAGTCGCTTTATTATCGGCGAGCTTCTAAAGTACTAGCTAGCGGACATCGTATACGCTAGTTCGCGTAGACGACGATTTAAAATATAGCTAGGTATAGCACGTCTAACATAGCTCGGAGATAACAGTGCGAAAGATGTAGCGTTTCGTCCTATAGCACTCGCATATTGTAGAAACAAGCATTATATAGGGGCTGCAATTATCTACGAAGAGGGCGAAGCTATCCGATATATCTACGATAGAATAAGGCACGGTAGCAAACCGACAAAGGCTACGCCTCCTAGTGCGCCGGATACAGAAGCGGACATAAGCGTAATCGCTATAGAGTAGGACGTCTTACGTACGTAGCGGCGTATATATATACTATATTCGTATCGAGTAAGGCCGGGGACACTATACGAAATATCCGTATATACTACATTTATAGCAGAGATAGAGATAGTACAGGATATAGTAGCTTGTATTCGGCGCGTCCTATATTGCGCATCTAGGAACACTAGCGATACTAAGTTGCGCCTAAGTCTAAGAAGGTTGAAGGTAGCGGAAACCAATTTCTGTCCTATACTACCTAGCTCTTATAGCCTAGTGCGCTATATATTTATACCTTCGTGTTCTACAAACTCTTCTCTAAAATTACTATTAAGCGCTTTACGAGAAGCTTCGGCCTTAAGTATATCGAGTCGGGGCGAATTGACCTTCTAGAACGCGACTCTAGTACCTCCTTCGGCTAGAATGTTAATACGGTCTAGCAATGCCTTCTAGAGGTCTTAATCTTCTAGATCTTATACCTGTTCCTAATCTTCTACGCCCTAGTCTTCGATAGCACTTATAGCCCTATAGAAGACATACTAGCTAGTAGTCGTAATAACAATACTTCGCTATCCCTAGTCCGGTATTAGCTTTTCTCTATATATAGTGCTTAAAACGAGGGAGCGGAGTTAGATAGGTCTCTAAAGACGGCCGTATAAGAGACTTATATACCTCTCTATACTACTCCCTAAATTGCAATACTCCGAGCGCGGCTCGTAGCTCTATACGCCCCCGGGTAAGCGCTCGGTACTACCTACTAGGTCCTTACGCCTCGAGACGTTAGGTTATACGAAAGCACGGTATAGCAGCTATAGCGGGTCTAAAGTCGAAGGCCTAGCCTATACGCTAATCTTAGGAATCCGGACAAGCACCTGCGATATATAGGAGAATAGCGTCTTAGTCGCCGCATCGAAGGAATCGGGCGGCATCTATATTAGTACGTCTAGCCCTACGCTCGCTAGCGGTATACGTAAAGAGGTTATTAGGCGTAGCGCTATCCGGTGCCGAGAAGACGGAGGCCTTAGTAAGTAGTAAGTTAGGGAGAGATAGCCGAAGCCTAGACGTAAGCAGGTCGAATATACTACTAGCTTTAGTTATATCTAGGAATCTATCGATTAGGTTCGCGGATAGAGGAAGGAAACGGAGCGAAGTAAAGCTAGGACAACGGGCATATTACTGCCTAATACTACGTTATAGCCGTAATTGCATCTACGCGCCCCGTTAACTAGGCAACGAAGGGCGATAGAGCGATAGAGGGGTAATAAAGCGCGAGATTATATACAATATCCTTGCTACATTAAGTGCCGTTGCACTTAGAAGCTACTAATTTCTTCCTAGCAATACTAGTCTATTCCTCCCTATTAAGGAAGCTAGAGTTACTCTATAGCCGCCTTATAAACTTTTCCGACTAAGTACGTAACTTACTAAGTAAGAATGTCTCTCCTTAAAAGCCCCCTATATAGTTAATCGTAGCTTAGATACTAGGCTCGTAGTAGTAATCTATACTAGCAAGCTGCTCTTCCGTACTTGTAACTAATTAGTAAGCTACGGATATAGATATAGCTTCGCTATTGCAGTCGTATCTACCTAGCGGAGCCGATCTATACGCCTCGTTATTATTCCTTCTAGTCTAGTAGGGCACCTTAAATACTACGCTTTCCTATCTATAACCTATTACTCCTAAAAGTTAATAGGAGGTAGATCTATTCTGCCGGTAATATACCGCTGCTACTATGCCTTCCGGTAGTTGCTAGTCGGGGAGTAGGAAACTACGACGTAATTGTAGGAGGGACGAGGTTTAATCGTAAAGAGAAACCCCTCCGGATACGGTTGTAGTAAAACGTCGACGAGACGGCCGGGCGTTATAAGACCGAACATAGTAAGGGTATAAGTACTATAGAGCTAGTAGTTAGTTAACTATATAAGACAGCGGGTAGAGCACTTAAGAGTTGTATAAATTTGTCTATAGGTGCTCTATTCTGTTTCTATTTAGATCGCGAATGTACGCGGCTTAGTCTATACTAAAGGAGGTAGTTAACCTTTGCTAGAGGCGCGGACGATAGTAGTGCTAGATGATTCGGCGAGGTTAATTTGTTTAGTTTCTCGTTTAAGCCGGCTCGTAGGAGCCGGATAGGCGGAGGAAGCGGAAATTCCCTAGTATACGCGTAGCTTACGTCATCTGCTGCCGCATAAGGCACCTAGCCTCGTAATTATTATCGCTGCCCCGTCTAGTCTTCTGCTTCTATTCTAAAACAGGAGCCTTTAGGAAGAGACACTAGCACCTTTAATATAATAGTGCTATATTAGCTATATAGGTATATTGTTATCGTCTCCTAGCTATACGACCTTCGTTAGAGTTGTATATAACATTATAATAGGCTAACACTATATATCGCTTATCTGCATATAGGCCTAAATAGAGTCGTAGGAAATAAATCTATAGAAGGGAATAATACCGCAAGGACTTTGCGTCGGGGAGGATAGATCGCAAATAGAATAAGGTACTAGGGATGTTAGCTCCTAATATAGTCGGCGAGTGCGGCGAATATAAGTAGAGTTAGGTATCGTAACGTATAGAGTAAACTAGGAAGTATATCTAGATGCTATAGAGTTATATAGCAAAAGATAATTAAAGAAATTCGGAAAGAAGGTTAGTATAGAGAGGCGAGGGAGGAGCAAACTAAAATAAAGACAGCAAAGGGGAATGCTAGAAGCAGGTAGTACGAAAATCGTAAAGCAGCTTAATAGGAACTAGTAAACTAAGTTATAACGGATTTAATCTAAAGTTATAGAATCTCTACCCTAGAGAGCCCTTCGCCCCGTCGGCTATATACTAACACTTAAACGGCGACGTTAGAGTATAGCAAGTTAAAACATCCTTCTCCCGGCTGCCTAGACTACTTCGTATCGGGTAGTAACTTAAATTATTCGCCCGCTACCTCGCTACTCTAGTAAAGTCGCCTATACGACGCTCCGCCTATACGTCCTTAGAGACTATAAACTCTAGTATAACCCCTATAAGCTTGCCTAGTATAGAAGTAATCTTTTCCTATTTAACAACCTTTCGGGATGCGGTAGAGTTGCCGTCTTTTAGATAGTATTAAACCGTCCCGTTTTGAAGCCGCTATACTAGAATAGTAACGAAGTAGTTAGAGAGATACACTATAAGAGCCGACATAGTAGCCCTTAAAATCTCTAGAGAGATGCTCCTACTATACTACTAAAGGAGTTTATACGGGTCGGAAAGGATAGCTTGTATATATATACCGGCCGGTAGTAGATCTCGTAAGGCTCCGAACGCGAGAAAACAGCTAATAGGGTTACCGAGTACGACACGTACGGTACGGAGCGTATCGTCGCACTTCTTATATTTCTAATCGGTCTCTTTCGAGCGGAAGACGGCATTAAAGACACCCTCTACTATCTAGACGTCGTAGCTATCTATATCCGCTACAAATTCAGTACCGCTACTATTAATACTAACTGCGAGGCGAGGACTCTACGATAAAACCGTAATAGTCTCGCACCCCTCGTTAGGATAGTATATAACGGGAGTATAAATCGTACGCGCTATCGGAACTGCGGAGAGGGCGACGTCCTAGATGTCGCAAAACTTAGGAAGTCTAGGCTCCCCGATTACCTTACGTACGGTACGGTAAGCGTCGGCTATAGCGATATCGAGCGCCTCCTACTGCCTAAACACTGTCCTAATAAGGTGGTTTACAAGGTTCGAGGCGTTATTAGACGCGTATAGGTTGCTGCCGCCTATAGCGTCCTTACGGCGACGCCCTAGCGATAACTATTTCGCGTAGTTAACTATAGTAGATAGAGTACAATTATTGTCCCTCTACCTCGGCACTAGAAGCCGCTCCGTAGCTAGTGCATCTCTAAATGTCTCCTTCGTATCTACTAGGCTACCGCCGGGAATGATTACGTAAGTACTCTAGTCGATTTTAGAGTTTCTCCGAGTAACGAGCTTATCGATATAATCGGCGTATTCCGAGATATATCTCGAGAGCGTATCTTTAGCGGCTATCTTAGGCGGTAGTCTTACGTAAAGGAGCTAATATAGGTATATTAATCGCGTCCCGCTCGCGATCGGTAATTAATATACCTACGGTATCCGATAGATCTCTCGTCGTCCTATAACGCCGCGAAGGTTCCTTAGCTATATCCTACTAGTACTTAAGATCCTATACGTTCGAGTTAGTAGCTAATTAGACAAAGACTTTATATTAGAGCCGAAGATACCTACCCTAGGATTCTAATCCTATAAGGAGCCGTTAGTAGTTTGCCTAAGTTAATATCGAAAGTAAGAGCGACGACGATATTAGGCGTTAGTAGTTGCGCGTAAGACTCTTCTATACAGAATCCTCGAGAGTGTTAGCGTAGTAACGTCGGTATACGTAGCTGTATAAGGTTTGTTAACAAATATACCGGGATTTCCGTAGGCCGGTCCTAGCGAAACTACGGGAGGACTAGTAATAGTCTATTATTCTCGGGAACTATAACGCGAGGATACGGCCTATACTACTACGTCGGCCGAGAACGACTATCGTAAGCTATCGCGCGCTATCTCTCGTCTTTAACACTTCCTCGCGAGACCCTTACTTATTAAACTACCGTACGCTAAGCATCGCTAGCTAGCGCGTTACTCGTTATAACTAGACCTCGCCCGATAAAGTTAATTAGCCCGTATAGCGCTACTTATTACGAAGACAGCTATAGCCCCGTAGAGGGAGCGCGAAAACGCGGTTACTCTAGCACTTAAAAGAGCCGACATCGCTAGGCGATCTTACCTTTACTACTAAGATTCTATACCTCTTAACTAGAATAAGGATAAGAAGTACGTTAACCCTCGTATATTACGCTAGCACGTATATATAGAGAAATACAACCTATACGATTAACCGGCTAGCCTACGTCTATTAGAAGGACGTACTACCGTCCCGACCGGCCTAATATCGTACTAATTAGTCTATACGGCGGAGGAAGGCCCTCTTCTTAGCAATTCGATCAAGTCTAACAGTACGGAACTAATAAGCAGATTACCTTAAGTAGTCTAAGAGGTGCTATTACCGAGCTCCTATAGATTAAGTAGTAAAAACTAAAGCAGCGCCGATTAGATTAGTAACGATAAATATAGATTTAGGGGAAACGTAAGCGAAAGGCCGTATAATCCTGCCGAGGTTATATACGCATTATCCTTATACTACGATCCGTATATAACGAGAGAGGCGGCGAAGGCACCCGACCCGACGGGCTAACCGATAACCGCAAAGTATACGGAATCCTTCGTCGAACATTAATCGGGTAAGCTTAGAGGTTAGCTAGGTGTTTGAGTTTAGGCCGGCAACATTGCTAAATTACTAATTATAACATTGCCGGGTTGCGACAAAAGCCGTATATCCTATACGGTAGCAGTAGCGATAGGTAGGGAGAGTCCCCTATTAGAGGCGAGGTCTATAGGATATTGAAATAACGGCGAATAAAGCGGGAAGCGAACTAATAGACACGATACCTAGTGCCCTAAAGGGCTCGCTATACTATACTCGAAAAGCTCATTCCCTAATACGTATCATTTCGTATAGTTTATTACTTCTTCGTTCTACTTCCGCGTAGGCTTATCTAGAATTTTCTACGAACCCACCGATAGCGATATTTAACGCTCTTTATGTTATTCTACGGCTTGTAATGCTTTAATAGTCTCTACTCGACAAGCTAAAGGTATTCTTATATTCAATTAGAGACTATTACGAAGGAAACTAGGACTCTTCTACCTCCTTTTTAGGCTGCTTCGTAACTTCCGCTTAGTGTAATTGCCCTCGATAGTACGTACATTCTAAATATATAAATATGCCTTAGGCAAGCTAAGCTCTAGCGAAGCTAAGGGGTTTATAAATAAACCAATAACCGTGCGCTAGCTAGCAAGGGTCTAATAGGAGATAGGGACTCTTAAGCGACTCCGAGACTAATTCGATTTCTCCCTATAACTTAGCATCTACCTCCTCTACTACGGGCGCCCTATTCTCTACTACATCTGTAGCGGCGCCGCCGGCGCTACTGTTATTATTAAGAGCGAGTAACTCGTCTATATATGCCTAATGTAATATAGAATAAGCTATAGCCTCTACTCGGAAGAAGTACTTAGATTAGGAGAGATTTATAGAAGCGCGATTTAACATTAGCGCTAGACCTAAGTTTTACTAAAGCTCCGGTCCTTAGTTAGGCCTCGCTTTAAGGCTAGGCGACGAAGCGTATCGTAGATAGCGTATAGAATCGTGTAACGCACGTAGAAGCAAGACGTTATATTCTATCTACGGTCTATATATAGGCGCTCCTAGCCGCGTATTTTTCGGAGCTTCGTATAACAACTTTGCTTAGCGCGTCTACGTTCCTGTTGCTCTAAGTAACTAGCGAGGAGCAAACAATTAGGGAATAAGCTATATCTACGGGACTTTGCCTCGCGCCTTTACTACGGTACTATCGAAAAGCAGACTAAGTATACTACACGACGGCGTCTACTTACGGCAATACACTAGGTATGCTACGATAGGACAATAGAAAGAACGCGGACCGCGCCCGGAAGCACTAATACGGTACGTACGGTAAAGCCTTTATAAGGCAATTAGAATTAAAGAAACATAGTAAGATCCTAAACTTTAGCGCGTTAACCTCTAAGCTAATATGCGCAGAGGGTATACATCTGCCCTATAGCGAACGTCTATTTCCTTGCCGGTATAACGACTACGGTTAACGCTTTAATACGAAGAAAAATAGAGACATCTATTTCTAGTCTAAACACGACGGTTCAAAAACGCACTAGTATAAAACCTACTCCCGTATATGTTATACTATTGCATCGAACCGTTTTAGTAGCTAATATAATCTTGTAGGGTTTTAAGGATCTAGCGGCGCTATCTTATTACCTGCGACGATGCGAAGGGAACTTAGAGTTAGATATATATATACCTACTACGGAAGAATCTACGAGCGAAAATTTACGAAAGTTCGTAGAATTATTCCTAAGATAGAAAGAGAAAGGGTATAACAAGGAGCAACCGAGGCTAGACGAGGAACATCCTCTAGCCGATCTAGTAGCACTACTCGAGGGACGCTAGGAAATAAAGTAGAAAGCAAAGCGCGAACGAGTATCGGAGATATAGAAAGGGCTAATATATAAAACGAAACCGTAGTAGTAGGTCGACGAGAGAAGAAGTAGTATCGAGCTAGTATTACTACTACGACTAAACTTTAGGCGCCTAATAGTAAATCTATATTATCGAGCATCCTCTCTCCCGTTATAATAAGATATTAGTCGATATCCCTCGACAATGATATTAGCTAGGCGAGGACCTTCTTCTTAAGCTAGAGCTTTTAGGAGCAGTAGCTAGTATACGAAAGTAAGTATTAACTCTAGTAGCTACGTCTATCTTTCGCTACTAAGGCCGATCCGAAGAAATAAGCAATAACAGACAGAAGCGCTATAAGACTTATTAGCCTATAGTAGAGGCAATAATAGTCGAATTAGGCGCGAGAGTATAGTATAAGTACGGCGAACCGAGGTATATCTCGGAGTATAAGCGAATATTAGTTATATAGCTATTAGATCCTATAAAGACCGATAAATATTGCGGCGAAATTTGCAAGGCGTACGAAAATCGTAAAGCAGCTTAATAGGGACTAGTAAACTAAGTTATAACGGATTTAATCTAAAGTTATAGAATCTCTACCCTAGAGAGCCCTTCGCCCCGTCGGCTATATACTAACACTTAAACGGCGACGTTAGAGTATAGTAAGTTAAAACATCCTTCTCCCGGCTGCCTAGACTACTTTGTATCGGGTAGTAACTTAAATCATTCGCCCGCTACCTCGCTACTCTAGTAAAGTCGCCTATACGACGCTCCGCCTATACGTCCTTAGGGACTATAAACTCTAGTATAACCCCTATAAGCTTACCTAGCATAGAAGTAATCTTTTCCTATTTAATAACCTTTCGGGATGCGGTAGAGTTGCCGTCTTTTAGATAGTATTGAACCGTCCCGTTTTAAAGCCGCTATACTAGAATAGTAACGAAGTAGTTAGAGAGATGCACTATAAGAGCCGATATAGTAGCCCTTAAAATCTCTAGAGAGATGCTCCTACTGCACTACTAAAGGAGTTTGTACGGGTCGGAAAGGATAGCTTATATATATATACCGGCCGGTAGTAGATCTCGTAAGGCTCCGAACGCGAGAAAATAGCTAATAGGGTTACCGAGTACGATACGTACGGTACGGAGCGTATCGTCGCACTTCTTGCATTTCTAATCGGTCTCTTTCGAGCGGAAGACGGCATTAAAGACACCCTCTACCGTCTAGACGTCGTAGCTATCTATATCCGCTACAAATTTAGTACCGCTACTATTAATACTAACTACGAGGCGAGGACTCTACGATGAAACCGTAATAGTCTCGCACCCCTCGTTAGGACAGTATATAACGGGAGTGTAAATCGTACGCGCTATCGGAACTACGGAGAGGGCGACGTCTTAGATATCGTAAAACTTAGGAAGTCTAGGCTCCCCGATTACCTTACGTACGGTACGGTAAGCGTCGGCTATAGCGATATCGAGCGCCTCCTACTACCTAAACACTGTCCTAATAAGGTAGTTTACAAGGTTCGAGGCGTTATTAGACGCGTATAGGTTGCTACCGCCTATAGCGTCCTTACGGCGACGCCCTAGCGATAACTATTTCGCGTAGTTAACTATAGTAGATAGAGTACAATTATTGTCCCTCTACCTCGGTACTAGAAGCCGCTCCGTAGCTAGTACATCTCTAAATGTCTCCTTTATATCTACTAGGCTACCGCCGGGAATAATTACGCAAGTACTCTAGTCGATTTTAGAGTTTCTCCGAGTAACGAGCTTATTAATATAATCGGCGTATTCCGAGATATATCTCGAGAGCGTATCTTTAGCGGCTATCTTAGGCGGCAGTCTTACGTAAAGGAGCTAATATAGGTATATTAATCGCGTCCCGCTCGCGATCGGTAATTAATACACCTACGGTATCCGATAGATCTCTCGTCGTCCTATAACGCCGCGAAGGTTCCTTAGCTATGTCCTACTAGTGCTCAAGATCCTACACATTCGAGTTAGTAGCTAATTAGACGAAGACTTTATATTAGGGCCGAAGATACCTACCCTAGGATTCTAATCCTATAAGGAGCCGTTAGTAGTTTGCCTAAGTTAATATCGAAAGTAAGAGCGACGACGATATTAGGCGTTAGTAGTTACGCGTAAGACTCTTCTATATAGAATCCTCGAGAGTGTTAGCGTAGTAACGTCGGTATACGTAGCTATATAAGGTTTGTTAATAAACATACCGGGATTTCCGTAGGCCGGTCCTAGCGAAACTACGGGAGGACCCGTAGCGTAATAGGGATCGCACCGGCAGGTATAAGCGCTAGAGGAGTCACACTAATGCTAGCCTACACCCTTCGGATCTAATTACCGTAGCTCGTATATATAATTCGCATCTACGGTCGTAACCCGCTAATTTTATTGCGTCGCGCCGACTTCTTCGTAGCCTATACTATCGATACGTATTATCTAAGGCCTTAATATAGCCTGCCTGATTCTTAGACTATATTGCTTTAAGGTCGTAACTTCCTATATTTAGTTTTGAATCTAGGGTTTTCTTAATATAGCTTAGTAGCGGAAGAGGCGCTAGGAAGCTGCCTAAAGGCGGAGGAGCTAACTAAAGCCTAAACATCGCTCTAAACGTAGCCGCCGTAGCTCTACGGCTACACGCCTAACACTAGCACGCTGCCGTACTATAGCGTTAACGCGTTAGTAACATCGCCTATTCTATTATACGCTATAGGTTAGGGCAATTTCTAAGCATTCGCTACGCGCAAGGCATTTATTAGGCTAATCGAGCGTTAAGAGCTAAGCTACCTAAGCCCCGGGAACTAACCTCTCTAAATTCGGAGGCTAAAAGTAGATTAACGCATCCCGATCTATAATCCTACTATCGACTTTAATAAGTACGGGCTGCAATACCGCTATTAACTTAATATATGCCGAACTAATACGATCTAGTCTAAACTAATAGCGATTATATCGGTAACTATAAAATACAAGGACAACTAGTACGACTCCTAGCGGGTTGTACTTCCTAAAGGGTTAGTGGCTTAAAGCATTATCTTTGACTAACTAGTCCCCTATAACGCGCTATTACGCTCGTAGAGTAGATCTTTATAGAGGTAATAAACTACTAGATCTTAACAATAACTTAGTATCCTCTAATCGCCTATATTTATTTTGATACGCGTACGATATATAGCAGAACGTCTAGGCCTAAGAACTTATATAGGGCGTCTATAAGTAACTATCTGCTACATTTAGTTATAGAACCAAGTACTAAGGGCCTAGGCATCTAGATAGCCCGGACTAGACCTCTTCCTACGGTATGTATTATACTTCCTATTACACATTAGTTTATTAGTCTAAAGTAGTAGTAGTAGGAGACTCGAGCGAGAAGTGCTAACCCTTTAATATAACTCTTAGCTATTAGCTAAAAGAGGTAACCGAGTTCTAGTAAGGGCTAGCTTTGTATTAACCCCCTTAGTGCCTATATTGGTTCTATTTACTATACCCTACTAGCGCGGACCGAATCTCCTTACCTATCGCCGCTTATTAGACCGAGGTATAACGACTCCGTATAGGCGTAACCGTACATAGCGCAATTTAACAACCGAGCATATCGAGGATTATAGAGCTCGAAGTTGCGCCCGGATATCCGAACCCTATAGAAGGTATATCGTCTTCTTGTAACTAGAGCCGACTTAGTTATATTAATAGACGTAGAGTCCGTATATACTAGGGTAGCTTCTATAATAATACCTTTCCCTCGGAGACGAGCTACGTATAGCTTTCGAGACTATCTCGCCTAGGCTTGTCGCCTTGTCCGTATAAGTAGAGACGTACGTCTATAACGAAAGGACTAAAGTACCGCCGAGCTCGATCGTTATCTCGATACCGACGTACGGTATAGGCTAACCGCTTACGTAGACCCGTTACTACGAGTAAATATAATTAGGATCTGTATACAAATAGAAACTATAATTGTACGGCTAAATGTATACAATTTCGCTAGACTAACTTAGCACTTGCTTTATATACGTATATACGAAGCCGCGTATAGTAACTCCGTAGTGTATATATCCTTCCGACTCTTCGGTAGATACCTTGTATCCGGATATCGATACATTATACGGCTAGATCGGTAAGGCTATCGCTCTATTAAGCTCCCTAACGACCTACTTATACGAGTGCTCCTCGGATCTTATATGCTCTTCCTATACCCTATTCCTAGCGGTCTAATATATAGATTTGTTCTAGTAATATAAAAAATTGACTATTCGACGGAGGTATATAGATTGTTAGACCGTAGTAGCGAACCGATAATTAACCCGCTAACTCCTTATAATATCGCGGGGTAGTAGGAAGGAGAGTATATACTCGAGAAGCTTAGCGGTATAAAGTACGGCCTACGGCGCTAGTAGGGCGTTATAGGACATAGTGTAATAGAATAGAGCTCCCTTATTATTGGATATAGGACCCTGAAGTGGTAGTATAGTAGATAGTAAGGTTTGTAAAGGATCGGGGGGAGAAACTATACGCCCCGGAAGGGCCCCGCCGGCTACTACCGATATCTATTTTTAGATTACTCTAAAGCCTAAATAAAGTAGATGTTATAGAACTATCTTCTTTTATTTCTTCCTTTAAGGTCTCCGGTATATTAGAACCCTAATATACTAGGTATATACAGCAGCATAGTAGTAGGAAGAGGTTATATAGTACGAGAGCTATAGCTATTAAAACGACTCTACTAGACCTTCCGATCGCTACGGAGGTTAGGAGCGTAGTACCGATAGCACTACCGTAGGAGAACTACTATTACCGCAAGATAAACGAAGCGAAATACCTTAAACGCCTTAAGGAGCGCCTACTACTATACGCAACCCGAGTAAGCATACAGCAAGGCCTCGACAATCTAGCCCTTAGGATAGCGGAGGCTATTACGTAGGCTATCGCAGAGAGCATACTACTGCTCCGAGTAACCTTAAGATCGAAACCTAGGTTTTATAAAGAGTGCCGGGAGGCTCTTACAATAGCGAAGAAGGCCGCAATTTAAGCAGCCGACTTTCTATACCGATTAGGGCTCCTAGCGCAGTTTATAGGGGCAAAGATATAGTTTATCGGCCCTCCTAAATAGGAAGTACGCTAGTACTACTAGAGTATATTAATCGGACAGCCGCAGGCTAGAGCAGGTTATATAAACGCATAAAGACGTAGTACGCGATAGCTATATTACGAACCGCTCGTATATTTACTATAACGATCGAGTCCTATAACTCCTATCCTACGCCGAAAGCACTAAGCGAAACGATATACCGAATGTCGTTTCCGCTACTATAATAATCTCCGCTCTATACTAAGAATGTACGGAGAGAAGTTAAACCCGGCTAATTAGACGAGGCCGAGCTACCCTAAGCTAGCCTTAACGCCGAGAAGCCGAGAAGTAGAAGAGGACTCCCGCTTCCCGTAAAGCTACCGGTATACGCCCTCCTACTAAAGCAAAAGAAGGCAACGATATAGCGGCTAACGATCGGTTAAAGGAGGCTCCCGGCGAAGAGCCTACTCCGAACCCTAAGACTTATCAATCCCCGTAGGTCGTTATACCGCGAACGAGAGATGTAAACGCACAACCGCACTCCTAAAGCAACACTATAGATACTACCGCTAATAATACCGCACTACCTCTAGGAGCGCCCGCCGTAGAGATACTAGTAGTCCCTCCGAGAAGAAGCCCGGACACTCGCTAAGACACTACGGAAGCTCTATAGTACGCCGAAGATGTCTAAGGGAGTCTTATTAATTATCTGCTAGATAAGAACGGGCAGGATAGGCTTAAACGCCTACCTAATATCGATTAAGGTCCGTATAGACAATACCTACCGTTTGTACGACGGCGAAACCGAGACGCTTACCTATATACTATACGAATGCCCGAACCTTTAACTACTCCGGAAGGAAGTCCTCGGCAGTATAGTATTATACACTATAGCGTCGCTAGTTTATAAACTTCTTACTATACCGAAGACCGCAATTTAAGCAGCCGACTTCCTATACCGTATAGGGCTCCTAGCGTAGTTTATAGGGGCAAAGATACAGTTTATCGCTCCTCCCGAAGAAGAGGAATAAGCTAGTAATACTAGCGTACATTAATCGGACAGCCGTAGGCTAGAGCAGGTTACAAGAACGTATAAAGACATAGTACGAGACAACTATACTACGAACCGCTCCCTTATTTACGATAACGATTAAGCCCTACGATCTCTATACTATCCCGAAAACGCTATAGGAAACGATATACCGAAAGACGCTTCCGCTATTAGACAGATCTCCGCTCTCCGCTAAGAGTGTACGGAGTAAACTCAAATCCGGCCAATTAGATAAGGCTAAGCTAGCCTAAGCTAGCCTCGACGCTAAGAAGCCGACAACATTGCATACAGATACCGTACCCTTAAGTTCTTAACGGATTCTATATCGTACTGAAAAATGCTATAGAACGGACATTTTTTTGTAGGGGATAGTATAGTAAACGTACGAGTTTATCTATATTAGGAGGCGGCTAGAGGGGCTTAGCGGCGGACAGGATACAAAAGGAGGCTGCATACCTACCTTTCCTAAGATGCTATATACTACCTAGTACCTCCGAACGACCGAGCAAATACTACCGCGAGCGCCCGCTAATATGTCTATTCTATAATTAGCACTCCTCGAGCTATAGCTACTACCGTAGGCTAAGGGCACCCGTATCTAAGAGCGCTACTTCCCGACCGCCTTTATCTTTAAGCTAGAATCTACTTACTAAGATATCTAGCGGGTATACCGTAGGGAGAGCGCCGAGGACCTTACGGTAATATTAGTTCTCGAGAGGTTCCTCGCGCGTATCTAGGAAGAGGCGATAAGGAGGCATAGAAAGGAGAGCATCTATATATACCTACGCAACCTTAGCTTTACTATAGGGAAGTAGAAGGGACAATATAGTAGAGACGAAGACCCGTTAGAATCCAACTAGATAAAGACATTTAAGGACTTTATAAAGGCAAAGATAAAGAGACCGGATAGTAGCATACTAATAGTAAGGATAGCCCTCTTTACTAATGCCACTTCAAACCTACTAGGCAGGCTAAAGGAGTATAAGCAAGACGAATAGTATACTTAGGCTTATACGGTAGTATAGCTCCTAGGTAGATAAGGCTACAATTTAATAATATACGATTCTAACGCTAGTAACGAACGAATTAGACTAAAGCCGGCAGAGACCTTCCTACTATATATGTAATAGGTGTTCCTTAAGGCCCTAATAGAGAAACGTATAGTGCGCGCCGTCTACTTCGGGGATGTATACGACAACGGCAACCTAGTATACAACATTTAGCGCAAGTCCGGGACCTTCTACTTAGGCAAATGCCTTATAGACACTCTGTTTTAGATACATAGGATGGCCTGCGCAAAAGACACATCCTAGGGAGACCTAGAGGACCCGAGATAGTTTAGCTTCTAGAAAATCGAAGGTATAGGTAGTTACCTTCAAAGGACTAGGAAGTAATATAGATAGTAGGCGGAGGTACAGACATTTATTTATCTACTTAATCCTATTAGTTTGAATCCACTAGGCGTTACTAGTTAGTATAAAGGAGTAAAAAGCATAAGAACATAGTCTGTATTTAGTATTGTAATAGTATTCACTTTAGGAGCGGTAGTATTAGTGCATAGTTTCTACAGATAGTTAGAGCCTAGCACAGCGTTCAAATAGTAGACAGCTAGCGGCCTTAAGCCGCACTTAGATTAGCCGAGGAGCGGGCTAAAAAAGGAACTAATAATAAAGGTTTTAGAGTTAGGGTTAGGGAAACACGGTTAGCCTTGTATAGCATACGTCCGGAGGCTTTTGCATCCCCTATATACCGGGCGCTATTATTATATCGAACTAAGTAGTAGTCGGATTGCGTTTAGGAGTAAGTTAGATGCGTATCGGAAACGTAGGGGCCTCTAACTATTAGGTATATTAACTCCGTTAACGCCCGTTAGTAGTTAATCAAATCTACGTCGCTTAGCTAAACAAGCCTATTTATTTAGTCAGAATTGATTAAATAAGCCTATCTATATTATCGCATGCCTGTTTATCGAAATAGCGCAATTTAGTCTAGTTTTAGGTAATATTTAGTTATAGAAGGTATGGTTTAGTTAAAGATGCGCCCGTATACTATATAATCTAGAATTTCAAGACGCCTGCGAAGGCTGTAGAAGCTATACCTTATAACCTTCATTTTGCTATAACAATATACCTAAACATAGCAATTACTATGTCTAAGGTCTAACGGACCCTTACGGCTTATAACTCCGCCGCGCCTACCGCTAGAGCGGCGGGTGCTCTCGCCTCTGCTTAATATATGTTACTTACTAGCTATTACTAGCACGCTATTACTCGCTTCTATCGTCGAGTAGCGCGTCGTTCTCTACTCTTACTATATCGCTATCCTCTAACTAGGTATCGGCCTAGTTATCCGATCCTAATCCTATTATATCTCCTTCCTCTAGCTAGCCGTCGCCCTCGTTACCTACAAGTTCGATTAGCTTATTAGGCTAGTATTGCGACTAAGCATTTTAGTACTCCGACTAAGCTAGTTCTACCCCTGCCTTATCTCCTTTATTACCGCTATCTGCTTCCTAATCGGTAGGAGGGTCGAGTAGGTTCTTAAGGCTAGTCGTAAGACCCGTATTACTATCGTCGGTAGAGGTAGACTAGAGCCGGAACATGTTAGTATCGCGCTTACTAGCCTTAATCTTAGAGATTAGGTCCTCTACGCTCGTAGGCGCTAGGTCGTCGATAAAGAGGCGGCTAGTAGCCTTACCGCTAAATATCGGTGCCTAAACGTTATTATCGAGCGCCTTTACTACGAGTGCGAGTAGAGGACTCTAGTTAGCAATAGTCGCAAAGAGAAATTAAAGGAGGTTAGTATAGATCTATATAGCCCTAGTTTACGGTTAGTAGGTATAAACAACCGTGCTCTACTAAGAAACTGCACTTACGCCTCCTTCTACGGTACCTACGTTAGTAGCGTAAAGAGGCCGCGAAGGCCGGAGCGAGGCTAACGCGCGAGCGCGCGGGCAAGACGTACGCGACGGTCTAGGCGGGTCTAGTATATCGTAAGTCCGTTTTAGTATAGAATACCGAGGGCGTTACTATCGTCCGGTCCGTAGTTAATAGCCCGGTAGAGAGCGGTAGATACGAGCGCCGGACCTATAGTATACTAAGCTACTAGCGGGAGGTTAGGATATATTATATTCAATCTAGCGATAACCTACTTACGTAATACATCGTTTCGTAGGGCAGCGGTAGTAGATTCCTACTACTCGCCGAAAGCGCTAGATCCTACGAGCGACCGCGCTTTCTTATATAGGGTATATAGGTACTCCTCGAGCCTAATAATCTCGCTTATCGAAGACGCTAGGTCGCTTAGGGCTTAGACGCCGATATTGTTTAGCGCCGCTATAGCGCGCGGGGTGTCTATATGCCCTTCTATAAGAGGCTTTCTAGCCTCGATATCGTACTCGCGCTTTATCTAGTATAGGGCAAAATAAGCCTCTAGGCTATATAGAGACTCGAGGATAGTCTACTAGGTAGCCTAGCCGTTTCGACCCTAGCTAAGACTATAATTGCCGGCCTAAAGCTTAACGACGGACTTGTTTACGTAGTTTAGGAGCTAACCGACTTCGTTACGATAGAGAAGTCGAGAACGTAGAGGCCGCGCTAGGACGGCGCCGACCTAGCGTAGCTTCTAAGTAGAGGTTAGCGGAGAACGACGGTATAGAAGTAGAAAGATCTCGCTTACTTCGAGCTTACGCTATTCTTCTCGCTTCTCCTCTTCTTTCTTTTCCTTTCGTACCTTACGAGTAGTACGTCGCTCCTCTACTCGCTTCTTCTAGGCTTCGACGGCGCGTAATTTCGCCTACTAGGCGTCGATAGCGCGCTAGGTAGCGAGTTAGTCCTTCTCCTTTTAGTTAAGAGCCTTAGCTCGTCTCTAATAAGCCGCCTCTTGCTCTCGTAGGCGTTAGGATACTACTTCGTTAGGCTCGAGCTCGTTAAAGATCCGCCGTAAAGTAAGAAGATCGGGGTACGCGCTACCCTAGGGGGCATTATCTTTATACTTATCTTGCTCCTTAGCGACGCGCTAGTACCCGCGATAAAGGTCGGTTACTATAGCTCGTAGAGCGCGGAGGTAAAGGCTAGTACTAGACGCTTCGTAAGACTAGGCTATCTCGCGCTACGCGCGATACTAAGCGTCGAGAAGTATATAGACCTAAGGACTAAGTTAGTTAGGACCTCGAGGCGTATATTTCGAGTAGTACGTATATTAAGACTGCCTATAGCGAGAGCTAGAGGATGAATCCTAAGGTCCTCGACGTACTAGGATTAGGTTATATAGTCTAGCTCCGTATCTAGACTAGTAGTACTCGGGAGCTATAGTATAACTAAACTATAAGGCAGATTATATATAATAGGCTATATAGCGGCGTAATCGCCTTAATTAGGACTCGTACGGGTAGGAGAGTACTAGCGCTCCGGGCTCTTATACTCTATAGTTGCTAGCGATATATTAGCGATAACGGTAGAGTAAGCGCAATATTCTAGTACGGCGTACCGAAGTTTAGAACTCGTAATACGATAGCTCGATAGAGGTAGAGTAGTAGTAGATACGGTTAGGGTAATAAGGGCTTTTAGAGTCGAAGGAGAGAAGTATAGCGGGAAATAGCGACGCGCGGCCTATAACTTGTTTGTTTACGCGGTATAGTAACGCGAGACCGAGCGAACCGTCTAGAAGCGCTAGTAACGCGCCGTTCGCGACTCGTTTGTTTACGCGGTATAGTAACGCGAGACCGAGCGAGCCGTCTAGGAGCGCTAGCGCTAGCTAGAGCCCCGGAGACTACGTCGGCCCGCGATTTCGCTAGGACCGTCCTAGCGAAATAACCGAGGCCGCTAGACTTAGAGACTACGGTTAGTGCCTAAGCTCGACGCGACATTTCGTATAATATATCAAGCAGAGTACGTAACTACTAGGCCTTCGGAGCAGGAATACGCTTTCCGCCTTATCGATATCCTAGGTCGCGGGTATATTAATCGCCGATCGCGAGCGGTACGTAATTAATACACCTACTATCCGAGTTCGGCCGGACGTACGATAGAGCTATTGATTGTTGATTAATTAAAGTTACGAGCGTAATATTACAAATACAATCATAGAAATATTACAATTATAATTATAGTAATAACAAAGTTACAACTTATCGGGACTAAAGACCCTACTAGCTATTAACTAAGCGATAAATTCTTAGACTTACTCGAATAAAGACATCCGGCTAAATCTAGATACTATTCGAAGTATATTTTAAAGCCTCTAGCAATCCTACCGTAGAAGACTTTATACGTAACGGGTAGCATCGATATATAAGAGACATATATACGATATATAGCGCCTGTCTTTGCATTATAGAGTAATTGTAATTAAAATTACGAAGTCCGTTACCTAGGAATTACATTTACAATCACTGTAATTGTAAGTAATTCTATAATTTTAGCAATCGACAATTAATAGCTATAATATATAACGAGCCTCTAGCTATAGGACCGATGTCGTCCTAGCCTATACCTAGCGGGACCTTTTAAGTAGTCGATAATAGCGTGAATGCTTTGCGGACGCTCGAGCTCTCTTATTAACCGGGCATAGAATAGCTATAGCGGACACTGCTATACGGATTACTAGCGACGACTGCTCTACGACCTTAGTAGGCAGGTTTTGTCTATAGTAAGCTCCGTGCATTTGCTCTATTGTCTAGTATACGCAGTACTCGCGCTTAAGCCTATATAGAGCGGGTAAAGGCTGTAACTAAATCTAGCGCTTAAGGCTTAGAGACGACAGCTCCGCCCTCTAAGTTACCGTTGTCTTCGGGCTCTTACTTTACCGAATAATTCGCGCTAGTAGGGTAACCTCTATCGGTAGTCTAGGTATTAGCGCCGTAAGTAGTCTCGCTATTTCTAGTTAGCGGGGTAGCACTATAATAGATATAGTGTACGTACGAATCGGACGAGGCGAACTAAATTGTAACTGCTACTCCTTACGCATTACGGGAATCGATATATTCGAGGTATCCCCGCGCGGTCTTAAGGTTAGGACAATGTAGGACCCGAATCTTGCCGCTAGTAGCGTACTATTAAGCTAAGGCGTCGACCTGCTCCGCTATTAAGGCTTAAGCTCTTTGCTCCGAGCATAGTCCTAAATAGAGGGTGTCTCTATATATCGGGCACTCGGGCTTCTTATACTTAGGCTTCTTGTGCCCGGGCATCTAGATACATTAGTATCGTGTCTATACTAGCGGCTAGAATATACGCTTAAATACCTTATACGACGATACTAAGGCGTAGGGAGGGGATAGGATAGCAATTGTAATGTCTCGCTAGAGGTAGTAAATATCGAAAGTAGAGAGGCAGACCCTTCGACTCGCGGGATGCGGTATACGGGGCATCTTAGCGTAATATAGTCTTTAAAGTACGCGTAACTGTACTAAAGTCTACCTATAGCTAGTAAATATTAAATCCGATTTAATTTAGATTGAGATTCAATATTGAATATAAACCTAAATATCTAGTCTAATTCTAGAAGTATACTTGTACTATGCTTTACCGGAAGGTTAAGACTGCTAAGAGGTAGAGTAACCCTACTAACTTTTTACTAGTAAATCGTGCATTTCGTCCTCTAGTCGACCTATTGCAATACTACGCGTGAAAATAGTGTTTATGTTAATAGTATAGCCGTTAAATATACGGTCCGAGGTATTGTTATTAGTATTCTAGCTATTCTAGCTCTTCTACGCCGTACGAGCCCTTCCTACGCCCTTGCCTACCTCGACTACGCGACTCGCTAAGTATTATTTTAACGCCGGTTATAAAGTGATAGATATTATATTAAAGATAGGTACGAGCCGGTCGACGGTGTTTCGATAGAAGTACTATTACGGCCTCTTTAGAGAGGTATTCTTACCGTCGGAGAGGTTTAAATCGAGTCGTAAGAGGAAGATTACGATAGATATAGAAATCTACCTCCTTAAGTACTTACCGATACGGCCGGAGGCATATCTCGAGGAAATGTATACTACGCTATACGATCGCTTCGAAATTGAGGTAGATCCGGCTACGGTATAGAAGCGCCTTTATAGGCTCGGTTGGACTCGTAAAGCGGCGTATAAGATCGCGAAGGAACGTAGTACGCTAGCGAGAGCCGCCTAGCATATAAAGAGCTAGAAATAGCCGGTAGATAAGTTAGTATTTATCGACGAGACTGCCTCTAATAAGAAGAGTAGACATCGCAAGTTTAGATAGTCTCCGAAGGGTGTAGATTGCTACGATTATTAGTACGCGTAACGGTAAGAGCGAATGTTAGTACTTCTAGCACTTATAATCTATATATATCTACCCTATACGCTCTGTATCTAAGGCGCTATTAATTAAGTCACATTCGACGACTAGCTCGAGAATAAAGTGCTGCCGCTTCTTAGTAAGAATATAATTATTGTAATAGACAACGCTTTAATCTACTATAGCGAGAAGGTTAAGTCGAAATCTTAGCTACTAGACACACTCTTAAGTACCTACCGCTATACTCTCCTAACTTGAATCCTATCGAATAGACCTTCGTACTACTTAAGAAATAGCTTAAGAAGAACAGAGATCTTATAGCTGACTTCGAGACCTTCTAAGAGTTCCTTATATATGCTTTTAACTACGTTAGAAAGATTGATGTAACTAGATTGTTTAAGCATAGCGGATATAACGTATACGGCTTTAAAGCGGAGGTTTAGCTAGATAAAAGCTAGCTTACTAGCCAATTCGACTCGCTTTAAATCTAACTACATAACACTACTAATATGTCTTTATATTTGCATAATATTAAGATAATATGTATCTAAAGCTCCGCTATCAATTTTATATATATAACTAGTATAGTATTAGTGCAATAGAAATAAGAATGTTATAGTGCGTACTGCTAAGCTTTATATATCTCCTCCGCTTTTATATCCGAGAATACCGCCGGAAAGCACTCTCGAAGTAACGACGATAATAGCGATATAAGTAGCGGAGCAATTATGAAGCTATTTCATTCGTTGTTCTTGATTAAACGCCTAATAAAGCTAAACTAATAAGAACGGCCGTTGCTCTATTATAAATGTCGTTATTATATCAGTTTCTCTAAGCTAGCTTTTCCTTCTAAAAGCGCTTCAAATAGTTACGTAACGTGCCTAAGTTACCCTTATAGAAGCTAAGCTCCTTCTATTCTCGTATAGGAAGTTGATATAACTGATTACAGTTATAGCGTTTAGTTACAAAGTGCGCTTCTATCTTTAAGAGCTGTTCCCTATCTTTAGCATCCTTCTATTCGTGCTATGTCGCTACCTATTAAAAGAACTGTCTTAGTAGACTTCTTAGCGGTGTATTAAGTTGCTTAGCAACATGCTTTAGAATAGGTAACTCTTATTATATAGGCTAAGCTTCTTAGACCTAAGTAACAACGCCTAGCTTCTAGTTGACTATATTAAACATAGTCTAGATTAGATTGGCGTAATCTATAGCTAGCTGCGGAGGTGGATAACTTGCAGGTATAGAGCGAGCTCTTGCTAGTGTCTGTAATTGAAATAGCTCCTTTAAGGCCGCAAGTAGACTATTTGGTTTACGAGATTGTATCTTCTCTTTGTTCTGCTACATCTTAGCGAAGACACTATACGGCGGTTGCTTAAGAGTCGCTCCTTCTTGCTTTATAGCAAGAGCGTAAGACTATAGCTTTATTGCCTCGCTATAGAACTAGTAATAATTGCGAGGGATATCTAGAAGGCCTTTAGGTCTATAGTAGTGAGCGCTATAGTTCTCGCAGCTAGGGAGGGTATACATATAGTTAGTAAGTAGCTTAGTCGTATAATTGCCCTCCTTCCGCTCCTTAGTAATAAAGGCAATGCTAGCGACATTCTACTAATCGTTTGACTTCAGTTTGCTAACTTTAAGGATAGCTAAAGATCTAGCATCCTTCGTAGCAGTCTTGAACTCGATATTAATCTTAATCTTGTCTCTAGCATCGTTTATTAACTCTACGGCGTAGTCGAGAGCCTTGTTGTAATCGTCCGCTATATAAGAAATTAGTATACTCGTAACTCGAGTTAAGCGGATATAGCCGCTAGGCAGGTGCGAGCGATAGTAAGAATATCGTTACCTTACCTTTCTTCTAACTCTGCTTAAACTAGTAACTTTTCGGCACTTTGAACGCAGACACGATTAATATACAGTTACCGATATAGAGCTGCTTCTTCTACGCTTCTTCGTTAGCCTAATAGTACGCATCTTCGGTATACTAAGTGCTAGCGCTAGTGCGGTTATAGTTCTCGAAAGCTAACTTATTATTTCTAGTAAGAAGGCGCTAGGTTTGCTTGTATTCTAGGTCCTTACGAGGGTTATAAGACAGCGTAGATATATCTTCCTTATTTACCTACTAACCGTTAACTAGGCGCCGCGCCTAGACACCTCTTATAGGCGAAGCATTAGCTAAACGCGTTAACTTACCGACCTTAACTTCGCTAGCGACCTTATCTTCTACCGCCGTAGCGGCATCGTCGACCTAGTAGTCCTTCTGCGCCGCGGCCTCGAATGCTAGTATATTATTAAACTTCTTCTGCTACGCCGTCTTCTGCTTTACGCCGCCGCCGGCCTTCTTCCTACCCTTCGACTTAATAGGCGACTCGCGCCGCTTAGCGGCTTCCTTATACGCCGGCAGGTCCTTCGATACTAGCTTTCTCGATCGAGACGCGCGTACCTCCGCTATAGCGTAGTGTTCGAGATATAGGCGCTACAAATCAGACGCTATAGACGCAGCTATAAGAATAGCAGCTTCCGGCGGCAGCAACTAATAATAATACATCGTAAGAGGCTAGATTTAATAGCGGTAAGACCTTGTATAGGCATTATCGTACTTAGAGGCATAAAGAAGTCTAATCTCGAAGATCTACGAGGGTTATAAACCTATAGTTCTTAGCAGTCTTAACCTTCCGGCAAAGCATAGTAACTCTAGGCTAGACAAAGATATAAGTATAGCCTTTAATATAGACTTGACTATATATAGTACTAAATATAAATTGAATATAAATATTTACTCCTATTCGGGACGGAATATTAATAAAGCTAGTAAATGTTAAATATTTAATATTTAATAGCTATAAGTCTATCGTACTAACCCTCCGAACCTAGACAGGGTCCGCGGGCGCGGACGAGGAGCCTTCCCTAACGCGTATCGATGCTCGCCCCGAGCTTTAGGTAAATGCCCGGATTTAGTATAGGTAGTAAGTAGGGAAGCGAAGGAGCTCCTTATAGTTTATAGCAAGGAGGCAGAGGCGGTAGTAAAACATACTTACTTACGGTCCTAGCTAAGCGGGCTACGAGAAGGTATCCTACGCCCTTTTAAGATTGCGAGGCTACCGGATAGTATAGCTACGCCGAGAGATTACAGAATAAGAGGCAGTAGCAACTAGGCGTCGTACGAGAGATTATTCGTATAAGAGGTATACCTAGCGCTCCTCGTTCTACTACTTGCAATCTAGCGTAGCGCTTTATAACGTCTAGGTATAACCCTAATATAGCTGCGACAAGCATTGTCGCACTCTAATATCTATAAGCAAGTCCTATACAACCTTAGGCGAGTCCTTAGCTAGGGCCAATTAGCCTAACGGATATAAGAGCATTCCCCGAGGGAGCTCTCCTTTATTGCGGCGAAGTAGGCGTAGAATTTGCGTCGCTTACCCCTTTCGGCGGTTTCGACGAGTAGTACTCGAGGGTTAAGTAGTCTTAGGGGACTTCGACGCCTAACGCTTTAGCTTAGACGATAGCGGGCTAAGAGACTCGTACTTACGCTTTTTATCGGCCGTACCTACCGACTCGACTATAGTAAGCCGACGAGGTTTTCCGAGCTCCTCCGCGTAGCTACTAGTATCCTTCTTACCCTAACTACTAGTAGGAGGCCCGTCTCCTTTTAGAAGCTCTATAGATGCCTTAGCTTCTACTAAGAACCGGCTTAAGCCGCTAAAAGAAGCTACGGTCTAATTAGAGACGGTAGGAGGCCCCTTTAGCGACGTCGTTAGCTTAGTCTTACTAGGCGAGGGTTTAGGCTTAAGGCTCTCTAGCTGCGCCTTCTTTAGTATATCGGAACTGCCTACCTACTTCCTACTACCGCCGATAGTCGACGATACTAGTAGCTAGATAGGTATAGGCTCGATCTCTAGGTTACTACGTATATACTTCTTGCTAGGTATTAAATCTAGTATAAAGACCTCGCCGATAATACCTCCTTAGGCTTAGGTTCCGGGATTCTAGGCGTAGAATGATTTCGGGTTATCCGAGGGCACTAAATATTTATTAAGTCCTAAAGTAGGCGCCCGCTTATACGACTACGGCGGCGTCTTATCGATCTTAGCTATCTAGAGGAGGTTGGCTATCTTACTCTCGAATAGCGTACGAATCCGGTCGGTAGGCGAAGACGAGTCGATAGTCGCGTTCGCCCCTTATAGCTTCTTAATCGGCGTCTTAACCTCTTTGTTAGCCTTATTGTCGCGGACAAGAATCTTAGTCCCTTTAGTTTGCGAAGTTCGGCTACGTCCGGCTTCCGGGCTAGCCTCTCCGCGGCTGCGTTCTATACGGCCGTAATAATTAGTAAGGTTTGCTTGCCTATCGAGGATCGGTTAGCTTACTCGTATACTACGCCGTCGGCGGCAGATCTTTTCTAGGGCTTTCTAGCGCCTATCCCTTCTAGAAGCATATTAGTAAGTAGTCGATATAGCCTAAGTAACTAACGACGCTAACCTCGAGACGCCGGGCCTCCTCGCTCTTCTAAGACCGTATTAGTAAGTGTCCGATCCCGCTTGGTTTACTAACTAGCACTAACCTTAGGCTTTATCTCGCCGGCGCCCGCCTTAGGACTAGGACTATACAACTCGGGTATTAAATCGACGTAATAGTTAAGTGCCGTAGACCTAGTATTATAGAGGGTAGAGAGGTAGGGCGGGTAGAGCGCGGAAGAATAGAGGTCTATAGCGAAGTAGGGTCCCGCTTATATTTGTTTTTAAAACAAAGACTCGAGGAATACGGCCGACGCGCGAAAGCGAATCTCTACCGGTTTCTATAGTAGCGAGCTAGGCCCTACTACGTACCGGATACGGTTCTAATAGCTACCTAGGCACCGTACCGCAACTAGTAACGCAATAACTACAGACTACTATAGTAGAAAATAGCCTCGAAAGACGCGGCATCGCTATACTACTAGTTAGAGGAGGAACTACGGGATACGGTATTTATATATCGTATTATCGTTACTACCGCTACGACTAACTACGATATAGTTAGCGAAAGACCCGAAAGCAAAAGAAGTAGTAGATCGGAAATTAAAAAGTCTCTACGGAGACAAGGGCGAAGCGACTAATACCGAGAGTAAGATATATAGCTAGTACTCTATAGCATAGGCGCTAATAATTAGGCAGAAACGAAGAAAGGCGGCTAAGTTTATATATAGCTAAGCCCGAAGAAGATCCTTACCTAAGGTTCGTAGGTTGTTTACCCTAGCGTAGCGATTAAGGCTAATACTAGTATAGAGCAGCGGGATAAGGTTTAGGAGATGCTTGTAACCGGTATAGCAATAGAGTTAGTACCGCACTTAAAGCGCAAGTATAGGGAAGACGAAGACGGCGGAATGTCCGGCTCGCCTAATACTCCGAAACGCGTTCGAAGCACTCGCGTAGTAGAGGACGATACTACGAAGAAGTTTAAGCTTCCGAGGAGGAACAGGACCTAACTAAGAAGTAGTAGACATAGCAAATAGACTTATTAGTAAAGGAGTTAAACGTAGGCGGTATAGCTCGGACGTAAGCGGAGGAACCCTAATCCTTAGGCTATACGCCTACTAGTACGTAAAGAGACAGAATACGATACCGTACGGACTTGTCGCATTATTCCTGTCTCTTTAGCCTATAGAAGTCCTAAAAAATGCTAAGACCGACCGGCTATATTTTCGCTAGGACCGTCCTAGCGAAATCTATATAACCTTTGTTCGAGAGCGCCCTATAGTAGCATTCTTAAGCCTCTACGACTAGTAGTAAGAGAGTAGAGCAGAGGCCGGTCGTTATATACCGTAACTATAGCGCACTAGTTCGATAGAACTTACGGTCGCGGAAATAGTAGCGGATATATTAATCGCGTCCCGCTCGCGATCGGTAATTAATATACCTACTATTCGTATTCGGCCGGACGTACGGCGAGCCTCGAGCTATAGGCCCGATGTCGTCCTAGTCTAGGTCTAGCGGGACATTTTCAGCGATTAATAATAGCGTAAAGGCCGGCCGGGGCGGCATTAGCAAACTAGACTACGCTTTCTAGTATAGTAAGTTATTAACTATTAGGAATCCTAAGTGCTACCCGACATTTGCTCTCTTATCGCCTTTATTAAAGAAAGGTAATAGGGAAGAGGGGGTAATTTTAGTTAGAGATAGTATAGTTAGATAATACTTTATATATATATAAATTAATCCTAGCTATAACATAGTCGAAGCTTAATATACCTATAGGTATATTTCGACTACTTTAGTGTCTACGTCCGTATAACGATAGGAACTTGTTAGTAGAATATAAGTATATCGATAATAGCTAGATCGAAGTTCCGGGAAGTATAGAGACATATAGAGCGACGTTAATGTGTTCTTATTAGCCGGGACAGCATTATATATAAACTAATACAATATAGAGGAGGACTAACCGACCGTCGTAGGCGTAAAAACTATAGGCGGCGGCGCTACGATTTCTTATAGGCTACCGAGCAACTATATCCTACCCTAGGGACGAAGATTACGCTATCTACGTTTTCGTAGGCGTCTACGGCTTTTGCCTCTTTATTAAACGCATCCTCGAACTCCGTTACTATCTCCTCCCGGATATAACTAGTCGCCCTTATACACAAGCCCCGACCGATAAACTAATGTCTAGCTAGTTCTAGAATAGCCGTAACTACTCGCCTATAATATACGCTGTCGAAGTTATAATAGCGATAGTCCTCCTACCCTTACGCGTATCGAGGGAACTACGAGCGGATAGGTCGCGGCATCCTAAGCTTAATACTTTTAACTGTCTTAATATTCGCGAGGTATACGGCGGAATACTATAGCGGAGGCTATCCGTCGTCGTTAAACCCTAGGAACTTAAGGAAGTCGACGTAGGAAAGTTCGACAATTACGGCGACGGGATCTAGGCTAGGCGGCACGAGAGTAGTAAAGGCATTAATATTACCGAGTAAAGCTAGGTAGATAGGTTCGACCCTATATAATATATTATTACGTAGGTAAATTTAGCTAACCGCGGAGCAAGGCCGACTAACCTAGGAGCATCGAGAAGCGTAGTATTATCGGGCGTAGTATCGTCGCCTCGGGAGGAAAGTAGAGCTAGTTTACTACGTGCTCTCGATAATGTCTAGAGGAGTAGGCGAATGTAGTGCAAGTAGTTGTTCTCTACTAGTATATTAGACTTTTATAGTAGCAAGGGAAGTGTAATTATTACCTATAGTATAATAATAGCTAGGTTGTACGATAGTAGCCTCTAGCCCGAGTACCGATAGGGCTAGTAGGAACGGCGATATACTAGAATAAACAAGTGCTATATTTCTAAGCGCCGCTAGAATGCTTAATATATATAATAGTAAGTAGCTAAGGAAGGACGAGGGAGAAGTCGCAAGGGCGCGTAGACGCGTTAATGTTTACGTTAGGGCTTAGCGATACGGGAGTTCCCGCCTTTCGCTAGGACCGTTCTACGGAAATACCTACCTCCTATATATTCTTTTCTTTATAACGCAGATCGCAACGGCACACTAGGCGTAGTTAAGTGCTATATATATATCCTAATTCGAGGGCCCGGGAGGCTAATTCCGTATATCGATATACCTATCCGCTTCGTAAGGATAGGACGGCTACTACTACGTAGTATTATTAGCGTAGTCTTACTATATACGAAAGCTTTGTATGTCCTCTATATCGCGTATAAAGTAGTATAAAGACATCGCAACGTATACGTAAGGGAAGGGACGATAGTCTCTAGACGTACCCCTTAACACTTCCGCTAAGCTATTTAGGAGCTATAAAAAGTAAACGTCCCGGTTCTCCCGATTTGTATAAATAAGCAAGGATACATCTCTTCTCTAGTACGAGTCTATAAAGAGATAGAATAAGATACTGTACGGACTTGTCGTATTATTCCTATCTCTTTAGCCTATAGAAGTCCTAGAAAATGCTAAGACCGACCGGCTATGTTTTCGCTAGGACCGTCCTAGCGAAATCTATACAACCTTTGTTCGAGAGCGCCCTATAGTAGCATTCTTAAGCCTCTACGACTAGCAGTAAGAGAGTAGAGTAGAGGCCGGTCGTTATATACCGTAACTATAGCGTACTAGTTCGATAGAACTTACGGTCGCGGAAATAGTAGCGGGTATATTAATCGCGTCCCGCTCGCGATCGGTAATTAATATACCTACTATTCGTGTTCGGCCGGACGTACGGCGAGCCTCGAGCTATAGGCCCGATATCGTCCTAGTCTAGGTCTAGCGGGACATTTTTAGCGATTAATAACAGCGTAAACGCTTTACGGACACTATAGATCTAACATTAACGGCGCCTAGAAAGGTTATAGCGGTTACTACTACGCGGACGACTAGCTACGACTGCTCTACGACCTTAGTAGCCGATGTCTAGTATAGTCTCCGTCTACTTACCCTAATATCTAGAATATACAATACTGTTCTTCGCTAATATACTATATTAGCCCTTCTAGGACAGTTCTACTATTAGATAAGGATAGAGCTCTCCGCGTAGAAAGTTTGTCTAAGAGGTACTATCGAATAATAGTGTTATTCTAATCAACTAATGCTTCTAGACTAAGCTACTAAGGCACCTTCTACTAGCTCCCTCTATACGATAAGTGTCGGCGACTAACCTACCTTATCTATTATTCTCTACTAGCGAGTAGATCCCTCCTCCTCTTAGTCCTTAAACTATCTTAGAAACGAAGGGTTTATTTCACGCTATGCTCGCTAGTTATAATCTATAGTACTACTATCGTTTAGCGCGGACTCCCCTCTCCTTACGATATGCCTTCGAACCGTTCTAGGTGTCTGCCTTTACTATATAGCTTGCTTTCGCGCTATCTGCAACCTTTTCCCCTAGGTTATAGTTAAAGGACTATATACCGGTATCCCTAGAAGTTGTCGTCGCCTTTAATACCTTGCCCTAAAGCTAGCCTCTTCCTTCCTAGCCCTTATACCCTAAGAGCCGAGCGTAAGGACGATAGAGACCGTAGACCTAAATTCGACCGTATATCCTATCGCCGCTTAAGCTTTACGGCATCTTTCGCGGTAACTTTAGCCTATCTTTTAGCCTTAGCTTTATATAGCTCGTCGTTCTAAGCTTTTGCAACAATCTTAGGATCCTATAGTAGTACCTCCTCCGTCCTCCTCGAGATACCTATAAAGCATGTCGGTAAGTTAAACCCTCGGCTACTACCTCGCTACTATATAACAACCGACACTTTCTATAGAGGAAGGATAGCGAAATCGTATAGAACTCTAAGACTATCGGAGATAGCGTTCGTATAAGTTAGTATTCTATATATAGGAAGTATCGCGAGTACCTACAATTCGCGTAGACCCGTTAATTTCCTAATCCTACTACGTATAAAAGACTAGTAATAGAATGTTGCAGAGTCCCTAGCAAGGACTAAGCGGATGCGCTTAAACTTGCAAACAAGGTAAGGCGCGTATAGGATTATCTAGGATATAAAGCGCTTAAACGCGGATATATATATAATTTAGAGGTTAGTAGTAACCGCTATTTCGGATGCTTTATTATAGATTTGTCGATAGCTAGCTAGGAGTGTAAACTGTAGCGGATCGTTAACCGATTATACGTAGTAGTCGACCTATAGCTCTAAGAAAGCGGCGTTAGTAAATACGCTCGTAGAGGCGATAGGTACCGGAGTCGGAAGGCTATAATAGTAAGTGTTCTTAATCGGTTGTCCCGGCCTAGAGTCGCGCTATAGATAAACATCCCGTCTACCTAGCACTTCTTCGTATATGCGTAGTCGTAGCTCCGGTAGCAATCGTTCGAAAAAGCGGGCCTAAGTATTTTAACGCTGTATACGGTTGTTACGATAAGCTACTAAGGAGCTACGATGCTCTTAACGCTAGCGCGTACGCTATTCGCCGCTAGGTGCTATGCTCTAAGCCCTCGATAGCCCCCGAGTTAGTCGTACTCGATACAGCGCTCGACGTATACTAGACAAGGGAGCTAGTATTAGGAATATAATAGCGATAGTTAGATAGGGAGAGGTATACGAGGTCGGGGGCGGGAGGTAACCTAATTATAGCGACATTAGTGCGGCGGAGTCGCTATAGAAGACTTTATAAGGGCCTAGATACTAGGAAGCTAGACCGGTATTGCTCGGGACGACGCGAAAGGTAGCGTTATTTATTAATTAGCTAGGCGCGTCGCGGAAGATCGGGAAATCGAGATACCGACTTCCGCGGAGATAGTTACGTAAGACGAACGCGGGCGGCGGATTAATAGGAGTAGGGACCCGTACAATGTTTAATATAACTCCTATATCGAGAACCTTATAGGGCTATAATCGTACCCCTCTCTTTATAAAGACACTCTACTAACCTAATATCTTTACGAATCTTAGTCTAGCTAAGACATAGCGATACGTGCACTAGCAGTCGTACGGAGCCGGCTCGAGATAGAATACGACTCGAGTATAGTAGCGGAGGCTTTAGGTTAGATCTTATCGACTATCGACTAGTATAAAAGGCTAGAGCCGCAATCTACTCGCGAATGTTGCAACTAACGCGTAGCTATAGTAGTGCAATCCTTATCCCTAATAAAACTTTTAAACTAGTTAGTAATTAGTGTATAGTGCAAGTTAAACGATACGATAGTATTATAGCGTACGAATATCGGGGGGCTAAGATATAGCAACGTATTCTATAGGCTATTGCCTATAGTATAGCCGCGATTGCCTACTATAACTCTCTATTAACTACTCGTATAGAGTCGGCTCGGGACGTAGAGAGGAGAATCTTCTTATACTAGATACTATCTAACCTAAATGCGACCGATCTATACTAGGGGGTAAGTAGGAGTAGAAGGCCTAGATATTAATATAGCGAGCTAACGTAATTTAGTAGGAGCTCGAGGAGTTAGTCCTCCCGGAGACTATCCGCTTACTAGTAGAGAACGCGGGCGACGACTATTGTCGGTCTCTTAAGAGGTGCCTATAGAGCTTAAAGTCAATTCGACGAGTATAAAGGCTCTACTCGGATATCGCAACCCGTACGACACTAAAGGTTAACGTTAATACCGTTCTTACTATACGCGATTAAGACCCTCCTATCTATCCGGTTATTGTTACTTATCTATTCTATACGATCCGTGCCGCCGAGCCTATCTAGGAAGTTCTTAAAGCCGGTAGATAGAATTTTGCGCAAGAACTAGATTTAGCCCGACGCCTGATTCCGGCAGCTATAGTATATATTAGTAATATACGGAATAATTGTTAAAGATATAACCCTAACACTTCTATAGCTCTAAGCGAACGAGACCGGAGCGTTACGACAATTTCTAGCGGCTAATAGATGTTATAAACCGCGGTCGTTAGATAGATTGTCGGTTATAGTAGTAGGTAATTAAGACAAAATCGTCGTAGAGAGGGACGGTAAAGTAATAGAGGCCGTTATCTATCCCCGGCTTCGTCTGTAGGGCTGCGCTGCTAGGTCTTCTACGCTCGCACCTAGAACCGTACGTACGGTACCGTGTAAATAACAAATAGTACCTATATAACCTGCTACTAAGACAGGCTTGCGCGAAGGATAATAGCTCGGTAGGGCGGAGGCAACGTTCTGCTAACAATGCGAGATATATAAGCTTCTAGTAATAAATTGCAGCCGTAGAAAACAGCAGAGGTTATCGCGATAAGTATGCCGAGATCTAATATACTATTCTCTAGGACGATGTCTATCTACGTCTATATACGGGGCCTATGTCTAGTTATAGTAAGCTACGCGACGCCTGTAACATATCTAACTTCCGCTATGCGACCGCGGTAATAACTACTACATACTACGCAGAGTAGGAGTTGCTACTAGACGGCGGCGCCTAACTATTTCCTCTATAGGTAGCTAAAATATATAGTTAAAGTGCTAATCGGATGCTAGTAGCCGCTAAGGGAGCTTGCAAGGTAGGGAGTTAAGCATCGTTTTAGGCGGCTAGTACTACGGCACTACTAAAATAGAGGCGTTATCGAGTCCTAAATTACTCTAAGGGCTAGTGTCGTCGGTATATCCGATATCGATCGACCTAGTTATTAGGCGTAGGAGCACTTCTATCTACGACTTCGAAGAACTATACGGGGAAAGAATCCGGTTCGGTTTAGTAGGGCTAGTAGCTAGAGATCTTATTATACGTATTAATTTCCCTATAAACACCTCGCAATTTCTACGGACATCGAAGTCCTATTCTATCCTATCCCGATATAATAGGCTATTAAAGTTGATCTAGATCCGAGGGCTACCTCGTTACCCGACGATCCGATTAAAATAGGTCGTTAGGGTATACGTAGCAGGAACGGCGAGCTTAGTACTAACTATAACTATACTATCCGGCTCGGCGTCGCTATCCTCGGCTTCTACCTACGTAATAGCTTTACCGTCTATTAAGAGCTAGTCCTAGTATATAGCGATGCGCGGTCTAGCTACTCCTTTAGTAAGCGCCCTACTACGCCTAGAATAGGCGCTATAACTATTACAAGCCGGAAGTGTTGAAATATTGCGAAATTTGCTAGCTAAGACCGGCGTAGAGACCCCGCACTTACTACAAATGCTATAGTCGACGCAGCTATGCAGTTTGATTACCGGTAGCTACTCGCTATTGCTTGACTTTTAAAGTAGTATAGTCGTAAGTAAGTTAGGTAGACTCGTATATATATCGAGTATATCGATGTTTTACGAATAGAGGCGTAGCAGTCTACCTTCGCCCGCGAGCTCGTTTACCTAGTAGTAGAAGACCGTAGGCGTCGCGTAATCGGATCTCGTATAGATGTCTTCGATAATATCGAGAAACTCCTAGGTCCTCGTAACGGATAAGAAGACGCTAGAGTTAAACAGGTCGCGCCTACCGCTAGTATAGTAACCGCTAGTTAAACGATAAGCGGGTACTATAGTATATGTTAGCGGCGTTTTACGTCAATATACTAGCTATATATATCCTGCTACGGTCGAGATGCCCGCCCTAGCAATAACGATAATCTTTCGATAGTAGCGTATTGTATCTATAAGAGTCTGAATATTGCGACTAGCCCTAGGATTAGCCCTATAAACCTTAGGTAGGTCGATGGCAAGAGTATTTATAGTTGCTAGTATATCGTTAATATAAGTTTTGTTTCGCAATCGAGGCTTAGCCGCCGCGAAACGTAGACTATAAATACGGACGCTACCGTATTGCTATAGAAACCGTTACTCGGCCGACTAGTTAAATTTTAGTCGCTATAAAATATCTATACGAGGTTAGATAATGAATAGAATAGGTGCGTAGTAACGTTACTCCTAGGGTAGTTAGCGGGGCTATAAGCGTAGTATAGTGTTTAATATATTAAGGGAGATTCGAAGGCTACATCCTAGGAGCCTCCGCTAAAGGGGTGTTCCTATACCCCGATCGCCCCTCCGAGTATCCCCCGAGTGTAGGCAGTACCCTATAGCCGTAGTATAATATATATACAATCGATCGAATTACCCGGTTAAAGACTAATAGCCGAAGCCTAAAGAAATTAGCCGATAGGGATGTCTAGCTATAACACCCTAGTCTAACAGTTGCCTACACTCCGTAATACACTCCCTAATCCTACTCCTAGATTAGCGCCTATAATTAGCAAACAACATCCGATACGAGTATCCTAGTAACGTTCGGACAAGGACAAGGTTATACTAAGCTCGAGTACTTTTACTAAATATCGGGCTATAAGAACCTCCTAAACCCGTATGCCGCAGCTAGACTACAACGATTTCGACTTTGCTAGAGGTAACCCTTAAGGTCGAAGCTTGTCCGGTTCTTATCCCTAATAGTAATAGCTAGGCCTATAATCTTATACTTACCTCGCGAGTTGCATAGATCTACTACTACGCAACTAGTTTTATTAAGAGAGGGCCCTATAGAACTATGTCGCTTAGTAAGAGCCTTCGAACGTAACTTAGGATATAAGAGGGATAGGAGCTTCGACAAATGTACGACAACGATAAGAAAAACGGTAGACGAGGGGACGAAAGTAGGGGGAAGAGATACGGCTAAAGCTTACGCTATTGCGATTAGCTATCCCTCTAGTAGAGATAAGGTCTAGTCGTAGCGTCGCAGAGCGAAAAGATTACGGTTAGGAGTAAAAGACCCGGTTCTAGTAGCAATACTAATCGGTACCGCTATAGATTCTTAATAGAGATAGTATAGCTATACGGCTAAGACGAAGTCTTTTTTATCTACCGACATCTTCTTCGTAAGCGATATCTAGCTCTAGAGTAGCAGCTATCGAATAGATATACGGGGCTCGATCTAGGAGACGTCGATAATAATACTCTCTATATATATATCGCAGTAATATACGAGAATACTATCGATACGGAGTTTCCTTAAGGGATTAAGCCCGACCGCCCTCTCGATAATACCTACTAAAGCATTTAGCTCCGGTATAACTTCCTAGCTAAGCTATATGTATTCGGCTACAGAATCGAGGATAGGCGCTTCTACGACCTCGTACTTAATACTTAGACGAGGCGAATAGACACTGTAGACGACTAAGGAATGCTAGCGTTCCCCGATATAGAGGCTATTAATTTACTCTACGAAGGTACATCTTCTAGCGTACTAGCACGCACGATGCTAAGTTATGTTTAGGCAGCTAACGCGGAACTATATTAGCTACTATAGGACGATACAGAAAAGCTATACAAGGAATTCCTCTATAGTATTGCAGTAAGAATTATTAGTCTTCGTCCGAAGCCTAACGCCCCTTTTAAGAGCGTCTATTCCTAGCGGGCGGAGTAGTACTAGCAGACTAAGTCTCTATAGGTGACTCTTATATATACTATATATAGAGTTAGATTAGGCCCAGTATAGGAGTAGTAGATATATATTGCGTAACGCTCTAATATAGCGCGATTGCAGAGGCTACGAAACAGGGTATCATTTGCAATGCTAGTTTCTATCTCCTTAATGCGGCTATATAAATGCTAACGGGACTCGGGCTTAAGTATATCCTTAAGAAGCGTCAACTAGGTAGGTAGGCAAAGTCGTATATACGTGATTCTAATTAATCCCGCCGGGACTAGTCTAATTAGGCGCTAGTGTCGGAATTATAGCTTTACTAATAAAGTCTGCTTAGCGACTGCATTTATATATATAGACTAGACCGTCCCGGGAAGTTCCTTCTAATCTCTATATACAAGGGGAGGCTAGTACCTAGAGCGATAGATCTTATAGCAAGCAGTGTAGTCTATAATTAATCTACTTAATCTAGACCCCCCTAAATTGAAATAGATTGCTAGGACCCCTAGATTAGATTGGATTGGATTGCTCAATTAGTAAGAATAAGCTAAATTGAATTAGATTGAAATGCTAAGCCTACCTAATTTAGCCCTTTAGCCCTAAGATTGAATTAGATTGCTTTAAAAAGGGCTAGATTAAATTAGACTGCTTTAGAAAGGGGCCGGATTAATTTAAATTGGATTGCTTAGTTAGTAGGAATAAGCTAGATTAGATTGGATTAAATTGCTAAGCCAATCTAGATTGCAATCCCGGATTGATTGTAGACTACCCTAATAGCAAGGCTAGGGTTTATAAGATTAACCTCATTTCCGACCCTACCGATATATATAACGAGGATCTTTGCTAATATCGCTATAGACAAAGTGCCGGGTATATGAATTCGAGCCGAGAAACAGGTTTATTCGCTAGGAGTAGTTCAGTCTTAAGCGAGAAGAGACTACGGCTATAGAGGAATAGATTCTTTATAGACGGCCCTAGGATACCTAGTACTACGAATAAACAATCGGACTAGTAGCTAGACTATTAGACGAAAGGTATCCCTACGCCGCCGGCGAGAGGCTTGTAAATACGAGCCTATATATAATACGTTAATACGTAGGTAACTATAGCTAACCGCAGGATTAGGCCGACTTACCTAGGACTATCGAAAAGCGTAGTATCGTCGCGTCGGGAGGAAACTAGAGCTAGTTTACTACGTACTCTCTAAGGAGTAGGCGAATATAGTGCAAGTAGTGTTCTCTACTAGCACGTTAGAATTTTATAGTAGCAAGGGAGGTGTTATTATTACTTATTATATAATAATAGCTAAGTCGTACGATAGCAGCCTCTAGCCCTACTACCGATAGGGCTAGTCTAAAGCGCGATATACTAGAATAAAAGAGTGCTATGTTTCCGAGCGCCGCGGGAATGCTAGAGTTGTATAGTAGCAAGTAGCTACGGAAGGGCTAGGGAGAAGTTGTAAGGGTGCGTAGGCGCGTTAATATTTACGCTAGGGCTTAGCGATGCGGGAGTTCCCGCCTTTCGCTAGGACCGTCCCTCGCAAATACCTAGCTCCTATATTTTCTTCTCTTTATAACGCATATCGCAATAGCGCACTAGGCGTAGTATAACTGTTAGGCACTAGAAGAAACTATTAGGTCTACTAGTTTAAGATTTAATAGCGCGGTATATAGTACTACCTAGCTTAGCGTTGAATTTTGTATATACGTTAGAGAGGTACTACGCCTAAGCCTTCTAAGCGTATAAGTATTACACGTACTAAGACATAACGCCGTAGCGGCTAATTCGGCGTAGACCTAGGAGTCCTTATCGGGTAGGATAAAAAAGAGGATCTGCGGGCGTAATTGAGACAGGTTACTAGCGGCATTCTAAGCCGCGGTAACCCAATCGCCGACGCCCTTACCTATAGCTAGCGCTATTGCTGCTTCTTCTCGTCCTTGCCGCCGTAGCTAATATAGCCCTATATAAAGGCCTAGATAAAGCGCTCGATCGTAGACTTGTTAGGCTTACTACTAGAAATAACGAAGACGGCCTAGGACTTAAGCGGGCAAGGGTTGACCTAGAAGAATTGCTTGTCCTTTAGATCCTAGCGACTAGAGGTACCTAGCTTAGTCTTACTAACACTAAATTTGTCGGTAGGCGCTAGAAGAACGCGGCCGTCGACTACGGTCTTATTTAGGTTAATAGTAATACTATACTTCTGCAAGATAGGGTCGTTACCCTAAGTTAGCATACCTAGACCGTACTAAATGCCGGTATAGCGCTATAGAGGGGCGGTAACTGCAAATTTGATTATATTAGATGTCTGACGCTTATCTATCTTAAAGGCGTATCGCTAATTCTCCTTAATTCGAAGAACCTCTATCGGCAGAATAGTGTTCTTGCCCTTAGTCATCTTAGAAAGAGGTAGGCCTAAGTACTATAGGCGGATATTGTATTTCTTAGCGAAGTAGTCGTAGATAGGGATAGTTACCTTATTGCCCGAAGGATTAGTAACCTGCACCTTGTACTACTTAGCGTCCTAGTAGATAAATCGCTTAATATAGTAGTCCTCCTCGTTCTGCTAACTACGGTACTTAGCAATAACGCGAACCTTCCGGAACTTCTTAAGACTAATACTATACTTGCCCTTCTTCCCCTAGCGCTAAATACCGGTAATAAGGTCGCTAATGTCGCGAGCACTATAGGCGAGAATAGCAGATTAATGAAGTATATCGGCAGTCTAGAAAGTGCCGTTAGCTATATCGACATTAATAGAAAGGCGGCCTAGGTAAACGACACGTAGAGACTAGTATATACCCTTAAAAGCCTCGACACCGCTACCTAAGATAGACCGAGTCTAACTACGAGCGAAGTATGCACGCTTAATAGGTATATAGCGTTGTAATAGTGTCTAACGGAGGAGGTAGTCGGCGAAGGCAATAGCCTTAAGGTAGGTATTGTCGAACGAGGCCTTGCCCTAAAGGTAGGCTATTAATTGCTAGAAACCAACCTTATTGGTCTAACGGATGTTAATACGGTGCTTATTAGGACCGTTCTTGCCCGGCTTACGACCCTTCTCTTTATCGAGGTTAACTATTAGCCGCACTTTACGTATAATAGGACGACTAGACTAAGCTAGCTTGTTGCCGTCGAAGATAGCACTAGCACCGATCTCTGCCTAGACCTTCTTAGAGTTCTAGATAGCGTTAATAATGCTACGCTTCTCTATACCGTTACCGATTTATATATCGAACTAGTAGATAGGAATGTTAGGAAACTTCTCTACGTAGTATGTATTTAGGCCGACCTTATAGGCTTGACCTATCTTAGAAGGGGCCTAGCGTAGAGGCAGAGTAGATACCTCGTTGCCGCGGACAGTCGCCTAGCCGGCTATACTAAGGTCGAAGTTAAATTTCTTAGAATCTAGCTTTACGGCTAAAATAGTAGGGTTGCGTAGCGCCTAGTAGGTCGGTATTACTATCGTAGGCGGCACCGCGAAGGGAGCGCGATAGAGCTATAGAGGTACGAGAGACCTTAGAGCGTACCGAGCGAGTAGCGTAGCCGGAAGACGAGGTAGTAGTGCTAGAAGTGGAACCTAAGGCGGAACTAGAGTTAACGGAGCGGCCGTCGGTAGGCTAGCGGCGGTTAGCCTCCTTATTAACGCGGGCCTTCGCTAGTCTAGCTATTGCGATTTCTTATACTAGTTAAGGTTAGGGGATAGTAAGGTAGGTAGAGGTACAAGTTAGTTAAGGTCGGCGGTAAGATAAAATAGCAGCATAAGACTTCTAAGTACTAGTATAGGCTCGAGGCGTATTATATAATTGTATTAGATATAGACAGTAATATATTAAATGCGTAGTAGATAGTAGTTAGCGGAAGAGGTCGTTCGTAGTTCGAAAGATAGTAGAAGAGCAGATGTGTTTTATATAAGATAGCTAAGCATTTCCCTACGGCTACGAAGCTAAGTTATAAGGCAAGCTAGGGCCCGCAACTTAATTGAAGTCGCGAGCTAGTGCCGAATATAAGGGCGGGCCGTCGCGAGGATAATCGAGGGATGTCGGGTTGCACTACGACCCGAGTACTATAATAATAGTAAAGAAACTAGAACCTTAAGATATTAGAGAGATCGATCGAACTATAGTCGATTATAGATATCTACTACTACGTCTAGAACTGTATACGATAGTAGGGTGCGCCGCCGGAAAACTAACTAAAGAGACATACTAATTATCGAATAATACGCTAAACGCCGAATAGATACCTATAACAAGCCCGAGGCTAGCCCTATACCTACTCGCTTACTTGCTACTAAATTGTCGCCTTTAGGCTTTTTACATCTTTGTAGAAGCTAATAGAGAGATTAGCTAGAGCCTTCTCGCACTAACTTTCAACTTCGGTAATACTACTAAACTCGGTAAAGTAGTATAGTACTACCGCTAGGATAGTGCATTTAAACAGTTAAAGTGTCTTAAGAGTACTCCTTATTTCGCGCAGTTTCTATAGACGAACCTACTTCTATAAAGCGGCCTTCTTATTACGTAAAACGAACGACTATACGAAGCGGGTTAAGTCGAGGAAGTAGCCGAGATAGTAGACTTCGAGCAGGCTAATAGTAAGATACCGTAAATGCGGAAGTCTCTAGGTGCTAAGCAGGTAGTAGTCTCGTAAAATGCTTGTCTCGGTTACCGCCTTCTCGTTTCTATAGATTAGACTAGCGACCCCTTCGAGACGGTCGACGTAGATAACGTTCTCTTATAGTAGTATCGAAACAACCTCCTATCGAATCTTATAGTTAAGGCTGTCGAATAGTTTAAGCAGATATATATTAAGACAGGGGTCGGGCTTCGGGCGAGCGATAAGGCGGCTAGGCGGACCTAGTACAAACCGGTAGATACGATTGCGGATTTCGCTAGGGAGACCCTTAAAGCTAGTAGTACTATATAGTGTTAGGCTAAATGCTGCAATTTAGGGAGTAAGGGAATCTATACGCTAGGGTTGACGTTTTTTAAGATACTATAGCGACTAGAAGAAGTCTAAAGCGAATAGTTAGTAATTAATTAGGGCGATAGCGATAGCGAGGACTTACCGATACGGACTGTTAGGTCGTAGTAGTATATAGAGGAAGGAAGTGTATACTACTAAGAATAATTAGAAGGCGGGCTCGGCGGGGTATTTATAGGCTCGTACTCGTAGCTACGCGAAATGTGTAATTAGAATGCTTAGCGAGCTTATTATTGCATTATAACAAACAGAGCTAATAATACGTTATATAGTCGGCACTCCGGCTTTAGCCGACGCCGCCTCGCGGCTATCGCTCCCTCTATCTAAGTATTTAGCTAGGGCCGTCCTAGCTAAATATGTCTACGTAATACTCCGGCTTAATAGCGCTATAACTACGCGACCCCGACGGCCCTAACGAGTTCCCGATAACATTAGGATAGAGATTGTCGTATTAAGTTACGCATATCGAGTATAGCTCTAGCGAATGCGTAGAAAGCCCTACGTCTAGAGCAACATTAGGCGATACGGGCACGATATACTAGGCGGTAGACGAGGACTAGCAGGCGGCAAATACGTCTATAGCAACATCGGGTAACACGGGCACGACAAACTAGGCTCTAGTCGAAGAGCAACGGGAGGGAGAGAGATTAGGTATCGGACTTATATATACTAGCTTATATAACGGCGTAACTAATAGCTAAGTAGTAGGTACCGGCGAGCGAGAACTAGGAACGAACGCAAAAGGCAAGGAAGATAGGAAAATAGACGTAGCGAACGGTAAACAATAAACGTTATAAGTGCTAGGAACCTAGATATTAGCGGAGCGCAGTCGTAACGTATAGAGAGTCTAATCGAGCTATATAAGAAAAGACTACTATTAGTAGCCTATCGGACTAAGCCGGAAATACTACGCTCGACTTAGAAAGATCGTTATAGGCTACCGGATAGATTGAAGTATTCTAGCGTATCGCCTAGGCGCTACTACTTTAACAGACGATTAATGCAAGTATAGCTACTACTATACCCTAGTAAATTAAGGAAACGGATGCATTAATTCTAAAGAGACATAAAAGTAGCAAAGGCATAGGCTATATCGTCGTCCCTACTTCGTAGAGACAATATTAGAGCGTTAGCGACTACCCTTTCTTTGTCTTAACTTAGGCGTCTTAACTCCGGCTGTAACAGAATTGCTCTTCTTTCTCGGTTTCCTCGCCTAAGTATTATTGCTTCCCTCTTGTTACGTAGCAGAAGCCCTCTATGTCCTCTTCCTAGGTCGTACTTCCTCTATAAACTCGTCCTAACTAGCGGCGGTACGCTTCGAGTTCTTACGTAGCGATACTCGTCTAGGAGGATTTTAGTTAAACTCTTCCTATAATAGGAGGGTAGAAGCCCGATCTCTCTCTATTTAACTTTAAGAGCGCGTAGTAAGTGTCGCGAGTGTCGAATCGCTCCTTCTACCGCGTAGAGTAGTAGGTATTGCTTCCTATAATCCTCTATTATGCGCTATAAACCTAGCGGCTTAATTGAGCTTTTTAGTTCTATCGGCGGTAGTTTAAATAGAGGGTCGAATACTATCGTTAATTACTAAGTCGCCGCTAGTAACGGCAGTAAGTAGATTCCTAGTTAATAGAGGCTTACTATCGCTAATAGGGCTACTAGGTTGTAATAAAGGCGTATCGCTTTGCGGGATAGCCGGTATTAGCAGACTACCGATATCGACCGCCTCGTTATCGGAGTCGTACCCCCCCCGAGTAACGTCGTTACCGAGTAATTTTCTAGTATCGAGCTCCTCGCTAGTAATACTAGGTTAGTCGCTAAGGACCGCGCCGTCGGGGTTCTATAATAGGGTCCGCGCTAATCGAACTATAGGGTGCGCTTATCGGATATAGTCGTAAGTTATACTATTAACTATAGCCTTAGCGGAAGAAACCGGGTTTCTAATCTGTTCGATATAATACCGTACGAGCTTATAAAGAGCTAGAACGTTACCGTTAGTATGCAATGCGTCGGCAATTAACTTCGTAGCTTTAAGATGCTATTTCTTAATGCTTTAACGAGGGTTAGCGTAGAAGTATCCGGGGAGTAGTAGGGTCTTACTATTTTATATAGTTGACCGGAAGCAAGGAGATTATAAAGGGGTAAACGTTCGTTACTAGAATAGCGAGATAATTCGCGAGCCGACGGTTGTATTATAGTGTACTCCGGGTAGCTATAAGTAATAATTCCTCCGGCATTTTACTACCGGGGCTAAGATTAAGGCATTTAGAGACAAACTAGTCCTATAGTTAACTTAACTTCCCGCGTCTACGTCCGCCTAGGTTAGTGTTCGCTCTACTACTAGCGTTCTTAAGTGAGTCCGCCGCTAACGAATGCTATAGCTAGTCGTTACCGTTCTCGAGTTGTTCTATTAGCATTTTATATAACTCTAAGAACTCGACTAGGCTCTCTAGACGTTCGTAGTAGACTAGCGAGACCTCCGACGTCTTCTCTATAGCTCGCCGTAACGTCTAAGCAGCTCGGGTAAGGGTAGCGTCCTAGTTCTACTGCCCTTATAGCAGCGCGAGCGCCTCTCGCTCGGATAGAGGTATCGCCGTACTTCGCCGTCGAAGGGATTTAACAATATTAAACAGCTGCCCGATGCCTGCCTTATTAAGTAACCTAGTCTAACAAAATTCTATCTAATCTTATAGCTTAGGAAAAAGCTATTCTAGTATATAATAACTGCTAGAATAGTTCCGAGTCTTCCTAACTTGCAATTCCTAACGCAACGGGGCGGGACTTCTAGTATCGACGAGCTCTAGCTCTTAGGAGGTAGTGTGCGGATTAGTAGGTTCGGTTCTCTCCTATACGGTAAGGGTCTATTCGGAGGCTAAGAATCGACCTTGTATGCCTTTCTTAGTAGGAAGAGTGTCGTCGCCTACGATCTCCTCTATACTACTACTCGAAGCCGTATATCGGTTAAGTATACTCGTCTATCGAGCAAGCTAGTTCTTATCGCCTAGGAGGATAGGGATAAGTTCTATAGGTAGCCCCTCTAAATAGACTATAGTATCTTTAGGTAGCGGAAGAGGTTAAGCCTTTAGGGTCGGCTTCGCTTTTTGCTTCGCCTTTTGCTTTACCTTTTGCTTTACCTTTTGCTTCGCCTTACGGGGCTCCTTACCCTAACCGTTTATAGCGCTATCGGATAGTCGGCCGTCGTAATTTTTGCCGCGAGATACGACGATAGTATCGTTAGGCTCGGATGTAGTAGCGTCGGGTATAGCGGGATTACTGTTTTATAACGAGCTCTATCGAGTAACTCGGACAAGACCGGCATTAGTATCGTCTCCGTTATTAGCTCCGGCGGTATTATAATCTTCGCTAGTATCTACGGGCTCTCTATCTCCGCTAGCATTATTGTTACCTATATCCTCGGCTATAGCCTAATCTCCCTCCGGATCTGCCTCTTAATCTGCGTCCTTGTCTATATTCTTATCCGCGTTGTTATCGGTATCCTCTTTTGCGTCCTTGCCTAGAGTCTAATCTGCTCCTTACGCTGCGATATTATCTATATCCTTATTTGCGTCCTTAGCTAGAGTATCGTCTGCTCCTTACGCTATATTGTTATTTGTATCCTTATTTGCGTCCTTAGCTAGAGTCTCGTATACTCCTTACGCTATACTATTATCTATATCCTTATTTAGCGTCTCGTCTATATCTTACGCTATACCCTTATCTAGATACTAAGATGTATCCTTATCTATACTAAGGTTATCCCGGCTTCGGCCGTAGTCGATATAATTGTAGCTCTCGTCGGCAATACTGCTAGTATCCTCTTCGAGAGCGGTAGCTTTTTCGGCTATACTTAAGGTAGCGTCTTCCCTAAACGATTCTACGCTATAAATGAAGTCTGCCGCGTCCCTATAGGGCGTATCCGGCACTAGTACGAAAGACTACTAACGATCGGATAGTATACGTTAGTAGGCAAATAGTATATAGATAAGGGGATCTTGTATCGGTAGTAGGCGCTCCGCTTGTCGTCTCTACCTTAGTACTCGTCTAATTTTTTGTACGTAGTAATTCAACCTCTATATAGCAAAGGCAACGCGGGCAATCGTAAAGGTAATGTCGTCTTCGGGAATCTCGTAATCGGGGAATAGGAGGCGTAGTAGTATAGAGTCGAACTGCTTGCTTATATCGCGGTCTACGACGACCTATAGCGTCGTAGGATCGACGGATTCTTTGCCTAGAGGCGTACAATACAGGCCGATATAATCTGCTAGAGGGTAGGTGTCTATAGTAGTAGACAGCGTAGCAGGCGCGCTAAAGGACGAGTAAGGTAAAGGGCGTAGATAGTTCTTAGAAATGCGTCGACGATAGAGTTTACTAACCGCGTAATTGTTTTAATTGTAGGATAACGCGAATCTTTTACGGAAATAGGAAGGAAGGAAGCGGGGCAGGCCTAAGCGTCTCTACGCGCTAGTAAGTTTTCGGACTTATGCTTTACGTAAGGCATGCTATACCTAATCGAACTGCCGATAGATAGGAGCTTATAAGCAAGGAGGATACTTACGCTCGCTAGGCTTCGTCTACCGATAAAGCCGGTTATTAGTCGAGGTAGAGTCTATACTTTAGTTAGCGACTAATACGCCCGATAGCTCTATCGTCGACGACTAATATAGTTTATACAGTCCTTCGGATATCGGAATCGTAGAGCTTGTCGATATCTTACCTCGACGGGCGTATATTATTATATCGTAGGTAGTCTACCGTACGGATAGGTATATTAATTAGCTGCCGTATCGCGGGCCGATATTAATACACCTACTTACTACTACGCGGGTTAATCGCACCGGGCGCAATTACGATCGGATAGTGCCTACCGGACCGATAACGGGCGTAAGTAAGCTACGACCGGAGGAGTTAAGTAGGATATATCTAGTACTAGTAGCATTAATTGTGCAGGTATTTCTTAGTACCTACGCTAAGCCCTCTAAGAACTGCCTGCTAGTATAAAGAACCTACCGAGTTGCCTATATTAGAAACACTATTTCGTCTACGCTTTAGATTGTGTCCCTTACCGGGTCCTCCTCCTAATCCTTAATATCGAAATCGGGCTATCCTTCTAGGATAGACTCTACCTCGTTACTAAGATAACTAGACTCGGTTAGTATAAGTATAAGGGGTCGGTAGGATCGAGCATTACCCTTAGAATCGCTAAATTGTTTCGGGTACACCCTTTTTCTAGGAGAGGAGGCCTTTATAGTATTGCGCCCGTGTTCCTATTTTAAGTTTCCTATCGTTACGAGGCTATTCCGCCGCAATTATGCTACGCGTACGAAGGTACGGTAGCAACGATATAAGGTTTAGATGTCGTTTTAAGCTATTAAAGAGGTAACAATCTTCTAGTATCTCAACGGCGATTGTTAGTCGTTGCTAGTCGTTACTATACGGTCTTTCGTTATATAAATGCGGATTGCGCTAAATGTATAGGAGAATATCCTATATACGGTATAAGTAAGCCGCTATAAGAAAGTAACATCCGTAGATTAGAGAGTCTTAGGTCGTATCGACTATATATACCGTTCTAGGCGCCTAAATGCTATTGCAATGCATATTAGCGTTAGTTGCCCGCTAGTATTACAAGTCTATAACACGTATAGTAGACTTCTAGGTTGTATAGGTATACATACCCTACCGTACGTATATCGTAACCCTCGGGAGCCTTGTTCTATAAAACTCTACCGAACGAGGGCATTTTTACTACGCGGCACTAGCTAGTTCTTTTCTCCTTCGACGCCGATAATAAGGGTGCTATAACCTATCGAGTTAATATAATCCGGTAAGGTTATATCCTTCGTCGTTATAACCTAGAACTACCGTAGAGGAGGTATCTCGAGGCAGGCCTCCTCGTCTACCCGACTAAAGTAATTCTCTATTCTCCGCCGCACTATTTCTACTAAGTCAACCTCGAGTATCTCTTCGGGATAATAGCTATTAAAGTCGGCTTAAAGCTAAGCGCTTCCTAATTCGAGTACGTTAGTATAGCTACGGCACGCCTAGTTAGATTAAGTAAAGTAGTCTCGAATCTGTAATAGCGTGCGCCTCTATATGCTATAGTCCTCGTGTTCGACGTTAATATCTTCGGGAAGATAGACACTAATAGTACCGTCTAATTTATCGAGTCGGTCGAGTATTATATCAATTATATACCTAATCTTAGGCAGAAAGTAGGCGGTTTAATCGTTAGGCTAATCAAGGTTATAGCAGCGCTATACTATCCGATAGGGTCGAGGTACGGCGTAGATAAGCTTAAACTCTTCGTCTAACTATCGACGTAATTGTTTCTTATCGCGTAGGAATAGAATATCCGGCTATATGCGAGAGGATATAAGCTCGTAGATTGTACGTCTTTAGTCTCGACGTTTCTTAATATAGTAAACAGCGGTGTTTATATAGTCTTCCGTAGTCGTAATAGGGCGTACCGTATCGTATGCATTATTCCGTGCTACAAGATCGCGATATAATAAAGTGTGTTTTAGAGTGTCGATCGCGCGCTTTTAATTAGTAGGCGTAGGCATAGGACAAGGTCTTATATCGACTGTGCTATACTTCTATTTCTTCCGTAGTATGTGCCCGGAATGCAAAGTAGTAGCCTTTAGGTCTAGGCGTTTGTGTATTACGGGACTATAGTTGTTGCTAGTAGTTATTATTACGTACGGAGGATGCTTTTTACTAGGGGTTGTCTCGACCTAATGTTGAGTACGCTAAGGATCGGAGTTAATAACTACGTAAGAAAGTTGTAGGCGATTGCGCGGTTGTTTAGCTTCGATCTTAGAATCGCTAGTTCTAGAGGTAGCGGAACTAGATTTCGAACTAGCTTTGTTATAATTATCCGTAAAACGGAGCTGTCTTTATACGCTCGAGGCGAAAGCTATATTAGAGGTCGTAGGTAGATACGGTAGTATAAGAGGGAAGGAAGGCATACGCACCTCCTAAAACCCGTAAGGGCGTGTTTTTAATGTTCCTCGGTCGTAGATTCGGACTGTTGTTTGTTTATTTACAAACCTTCGAGCTCGCGCGGGAACGCTAGGGAAGCTAATCTAGATTTGTCGACGGCTCTACTAGTTTAATCGCTATACATTACGGCTATCTAACATTATCCCTATACCGCTAGGGCGGTGTGTCTACGGGATATAATTGTAGCAACCCCTATACCTCTATTAATTAGAGATACAGTCCTCGGTCGATATTACTACGAATTATGTATACGACACATCTCCGCTAAAATTAGAGCACTTTTTATTTCTTATATAATTAGTGCGGTTGACGGTGCGATCCGATAGGGGTCTACGGGACTTCCCGCCTTTCGCTAGGGCGGTCCTACGGAAATCAAGTATATAGACACGGCTAGAATAGCAACGGCAAGACAATACGGGTCTTTATTAAGATTTAGGAGCAGGTATAGACTATGCTACGCATAGTATGCTCGCCGTACTATTATAGTCTATAGGTATATTAATTAGGAGCCGTAGCGTAGATAGCGGTTAATATACCTATATTAGTAAACCCTGCGGCATCTTAGCAGACTACTAGATACGAAAGAAGTAGGGATTAGGTATAATAGCATCTCTATAAGAGAGCGTTAGGTCTTTATTTGCGATATCTAGAGCCGATAACCCTAATTATAGCTAAGCCCTAAGCATAATCCCTATATATTACGATTAGTATAGTAGCTCGTCGAAATCCTTAACGTCGATATTCTCTACGCCGCCGACCGATTCGCTATCGTCGAGGTCCTTAGCGTCGATATCGTCCTCGTCGCTAACTAATTCGTCTCCGTCGCTACACTCGTTATTATAGACACCCTTACCTAAGTTCTAGGTATAGCGAGCGACGAGTTTATCTACCTTAGCGGCACCCGTAGTATCGAATGTCGTAGTCTCGGAATTCTCGTCCGGGGTTAGAGCTACTAAGAGCGATCTAGGCGCGTTAATTAGTAGGTACAACTCGTAAATTGATGTGCCTTTGCCGCTAGCGTCCTTATTTAGGTGCTCGACGGTTATCGGCCTAATCGGACGACGGTCGAGCACCGGATCGACTACGGACTCTTTTAGCTACTTATCTAAGTCTAATACGAGCGGTCCCGCCGTAGCGAGAACCTTTAATATTAAGTAGACTACTTCGGCGCTAATCTAGTTAGGACTATATATCGAGTTAGTATATAATTTATAGGGCCCCTATTTCTTATCTTAACTTACTAATGTCTCTAGTTAAAAGCTCCGAATAGGCTACGGAGCCCTAGAAGACCGGCTTTCTTAAACTAATAGAAGAAACGACCCGATATAATAGCACTATTAATAAGCGTTACTAGCCCTAATTAATCGTCTCTCTCCTTTCGAGTTCTATTCGTAGTAAGTCGGCATATCGCTTGTTTAACGAACTCCCTCGACGTAAGGGTTATAACTAGATCGGGCATGCCGTGCTTTATAGCGTTAACTTGCGCTATAATCTAGAGTTTGTAAGTATCGCTACGTTCGATCTGCTGCTCTAGTGCCGTGAATCCCTCGTAAAATGCCGTAGAAGACGTAACGGTATATATATATATCTCGAGGGTCGACTAAGACTAGGTACCGTAGTAATCGGCGAATAATTTTGCTAATCCGGACATAGTTAAGGTAACGGACGCTAGCGGAGATTCCTAGTTGCGGTCTAAACACGCCCGGTTGCTATATTGCTATGCGACTAACGACTCGTTCTACTACTTAATCTGCTCCCCGAGTATTACGTAGGTCTTAACTTCGAAGAAACCCGTAACGAGGCCTTCGATCTTACTCTATCGCTAGGGTATCTACTCTATTCGCTTCGTACTTATATATTATAGTAGACAGTCTCGGATAGCTAAAAGAGCGCTCTTTATAAAAGGCTTTTCTATAATTTGTCGCTTACTGCTCCGAACGCTAACGTTAATACGTAGCAGCTTACTACCGCCCGGCGGCTTACGCGAAGGTTAGCGCGCCTTTACCTACTTATTGCGTTAGCATAGATTATTATTTATACCGAGGTGCGTATATGTCCTACCTTAGGCCGCCCCTTTAATAGCGTAGGGTTAGGAGCGCTAGGCGCACGCTTAGCCTTACTAGGGCTACGGTCGTTAGGCCGAATGCTCGGCGCTATCGAGTCGGAATCGCTATCGTCGCTATTGCCGCCGGGCGATCTCTAGGGCGTGATTTGCGGCTCGTAATCGGAGTTCGAGCCGTAAGGGCTTTTACAATCGCTATATCGGCGTTGATTAGGCGGAGTTAGGCTAGGTATACTGCCTATAGCAGGGTTACGCTATAGTAACGATCCGGATATAGATATCTCTATTAGTATAGTATCCTTCTCTAGTATAGTCCTTAGAGAAATGCTACCCTATAGTAAGGCTACTAATTGAGCTACGTCTATCCTCGTAGCATCTTTCTCCGGCGTAGCAGTAGGTATACGGATGCAACTCCTATACAGTTTGCGGAATTGCTTATCGGTAAATACGGCTAGCGCCTCCTAAGGAGCAATAATATCCGTGCCTTTAGACAGACAACGAGCTTATTAAAGCTTCGTCTATTCCTCGAGTAGAAAGAAGACCTATAAGCCTAGTTATCCAACCTATTAGGTCGCTCTAGGTGTCTATAATATACCGAATCCGACGTAAGTCGTAGTATAAGGCGCACTAGCTCTCCTTTTAACTTTTACTCTCTATTCGTACCGCGAGATATTGTTCTAGTTATCCGTGTCGTATAAGCGGGTAGAGCGTAGTCGCTTACTAGTGTAATAGAGCGTCTCTTAGTAGAATGCCGCCTACTATCGGCGCCGGTAGAAGTCTAGTCGGAATTACGCATCTCGGTAGTAGTAGCCTAAGGCGGGTATCTAGTTAGAGGACGAAAGGCTAAGAGTTTAAGCTCGTCGTACAAATTGTAGAGTGCGAAGTGCGTATTAGGACTAAGGATATACCGATAAGCTCCGCTACTAGCTAGTAGAGTAGAACCTGATTTTTGTTTGTTTGTTTGTTTACTAATATCCGAGCTCGTACGGGTCCTCTACGGACGCTAACCGAAATTTCTCGACGGTCCTACTAGCTTGTTCGCTATACGTAACGGCCGTCTAATATTATCCGTATCCCGCTACCCGCTAAGGGCGCGATATATATACGGGATAATTTAAGCGACTCCTATACCTCTATCGACTAGAGATACAATACTCGGTTAATACTACTATAAGTTATATATGCGACATATCTCCGCTAAAATTAGAGCACTTTTTATTTCCTATATAATTGCTACGGTTAACGGTACGATCGGATAGGGGTCTGCGGGACTTCCCGCATTTCGCTAGGGCGGTCCTATAGAAATTAAGTATATAGACACGGCTAGAATAGTAACGGTAAGACAACACGGGTCTTTATTACGATTTAGGGGCAGGTAGAGACTATGCTATACATAGCACCGCTCGCCGTACAATTATAGCCTATAGGTGTATTAATTAGGAGCCGTAGCGTAGATAGCGGTTAATACACCTACATTAGTAAGCCCTACGGCATCTTAGTAGACTACTAGATACGAAAGAAGTAGGGATTAGATATAATAGCATCTCTACTAGAGAGCGTTAGGTCTTTATTTGCGATATCTAGAGCCGATAAGCCGAATTATAGCGAAGCCCTAGGCATAATCCCGACATATTACGATTAGTATAGTAGCTCGTCGCGATCCTTAGCTTCGATGTCCTCTACGCCGCCGACCGATTCGATTTCGTCGAGGTCCTTAGCGTCTATATCCTCTACGTCGCGGAACGATTCGCTTTCGTCGCCCTACGCGTTATTACGGACATCCCTACCTAACTTCCTAGTATGCCGATCTAAGAGTTTATCCGCCTTAGCGGCACTCTTTAACGTAAGCAAAAATGCTGCCTTTAAAGGAGCACGACCGCGTATTCGAACTAAGGCAATCTCACTATTGCTCCTTAAAGGACACGCTAGCCCTAATAGTATAGTAAAAGCGAAACTAAAACGATCGACACGATTATAAAAGTAGAGAGCGAAAACCTAATTCGAACGTAGTTTGCGAGAACCTCGAACTAAAAGTAGTTTAGGCTCGTAGGGCTAGTCCGCTGCTTAGGAAAGTGCGCTATATTAGAAATAGTAGGTTTATTGATAGGTATCTATCCGGTCTAGTTAGTAGTAGCCCTAGTTCTTCTTAAGAACGACGGAGATAGTATATATTTCACTTCGAGTAGCGGATAGTGCTTATCTTATAGTATCTTAGTCCCTGCTCGACTATCGGACTTTATAAGATATAGTACTCGATAGCGAAAACGCGATTGAACCCTAACCCACCTGTCTATAATTACCCGTCTACGCGCATGCTTTAAAAACTTGCTACTTATCTAATATCGACGTAGCGCCTTCTTCGATTAGGATATCGCATCTCGGGAGTGTAGAGTTAACCTTGTATTAGTTCTTAGCGCCTTAGGTCGTTCGAAAGGGAAAATGTTTACATTAGAGCTAGCATTATATACACGGTTTAATGTAATGTTAGGTGCTAGGGGACTAATGCCTTAGCTTGCCTTAGTTAGTTTAGTAGATATAGCAACTATTATCCCTAAAATTTAGTCCCCCGAACGGAGCAGTAATTACATTATTACCGTTTCTAGCTACATTCTTTTTTTCGAAATTTTCTAAGTCGTATCGAGTGTGCTTAATAGAACGCTAGGAGTTCGTACTACGCTATATGCCTATCTAGGAAGGTAGAGGAGGCGACCCTATAGAGGTTAGTAAGTAATTCTGCTAATGCGAACATACCGGGATAGGCGGTATGTATCTTTACCTTACTATAGTATTAAACGTCGTTGGTATAGAATTGCTCTATAGCTAATACCGGCTTATTATATCGAGCTCGGTATTCTAGTAACATAACTCGTAGCCAAACGCGCACTATTACCGAGACCCCTATTAGATAGCTATAAGCTAGTCTATCTCTTTAACTAATTCTAGAGCGTCTTAGAATATAGCAGTCTCCGGGTGCTTGTCCTTTAAGGTCTTTAGAGCCTCTTATGCCCCTAATAGGGCGACAGCCGCCTAGAATATTCTAACGCGCTTCTAGTGAAGATCTGTCTCTAATGTTAGCTGTCGTGCCTACTAATGTCAAATAATTAGTCTCTATACCTGACTTGACGCGGCTAATAGTATGCGTTATCGCTATATAGTAGTCCCGCACTTGATCCGGTAGAACTAAATAGTAGGTAAGGAGACGAAGGATACTATTAGGGCTACTACTCCCGGTTTGTTTAAAGGCCTAATCAAGCTACTTCGGGCTTAGGTAGGTCTCCGGCATAGATGCTAGTACTAAGCACGCGCTAGCGGCCTTCTGCCCGTCGGCGTTAACCTACTTTACGTTGTAAGATAACATAGCGAAGTAGGCTTAAGGCTGTCGCGTAGGTCTAGATAATTGTAGCTAGATGCTCGTACTAGTTGGAACCTTCGCTAGGCTTGGCTATAGAGTGGCCGACGTATGCAAAGCCTAGCTTAAAGCGAAGATTCGGACTGTTGTTTGTTTGTTTACTAATGTCCGAGCTCGTGCGGGTCCTCTACGGACGCTAACCGAAATTTCTCGACGGTCCTACTAGCTTATTCGCTATACGTAACGGCCTGTCTAATATTATCCGTATCCCGCTACCCGCTAAGGGCGCGATATATACGCGGGATAATTTAAGCGACTCCTATACCTCTATCGACTAGAGATACAATACTCGGTTAATATTGCTATAAGTTATATATACGATATATCTCCGCTAAAATTAGAGCACTTTTCATTTCCTATATAATTGCTACGATTAACGGTGCGATCCGATAGGGGTCTACGGGACTTCCCGCATTTCGCTAGGACGGTCCTACGGAAATTAAGTATATAGATACGGCTAGAATAAGAGTAAGTATATACTACAATATCTAGGGCACCGCTTACCGCGGAATAGTAGCCCTTAGGTATATTTCCTACAGGTCGTGTCGCGGACTGTAGCTAGTAGTACTTACGTCTATTCGTAATAATTGTCGCGGATACGCCTATAACGGGTAGCTATAGGGTAGAAAGGTGCCTATATTAAGATAAGGAGAAGAAACATAACCCGAGTTATACGTTATTTTAATCGTAGTTGAGTAGCTCTTAAAGCACCGATTAGGTGAAACTAATTAAGCTCTATAATAGCCCTAGACTACTATAACCGACCTCTTCTATGCTATGTGTAGCCAATGTATATAGTTAACGACGAGACCGTATCGTCGATTACCTAGTAGGCCCTAAGATATATATATCCTTTCTCCTACCCGCAATTAGTTGCTATCCTTAGAAGACGTAGCGTAGCGACTACGACGAGCACGTCGGTAGCTATCGCTATGTTTCTTCTTATGCTTCTTACGGGACTCCTACTTAGAGACAACCTCCTCCTCGTCCTCTTTAGATTCTAGACTACGCTTGCGCTTTAAAGACGCCTTCTTCTTTCCCGAGCCGTAGCTCGAGCTATAAGAGCGGCGGCTCTTCTTGCTAGAGTAGTACTTTAACTCCGATAATCGGCGAGGAGCGTCGCGATGTCCCTTAGAGCTACGCTTGTTCTTACTATACTTACTAAACTTAGTACGATCTCTCTTTTTATAAGAGGATCGACGCTTCTTAGAGTTAGCGTCGGACGAGTCGGACTAGCTAGATAATCCCGAGTCGGACTCGGACGCCTCCTCTAAGCTAGAGGATATAGAGCTAGAAGGCTCCGACTCGCTCCTAGATATATAAGAAGCTACTTCGCGCTTCTCGATAACCTTAGCTTTGCCTCTAGATAGTGCCGCAGCTTCGTTATCCTAAGCGCCTCCCTTGCGCTTCTCTACGCTTAGCTGTTCGTCCGTACTAGGCTTCTTCTCGCCCTTTAAGTTAGCAGACTTAGTCTTAGAATTAGACTCGTCTATAGTACGGGAAAAGCGCCGGTCGTCGTCCTTACTATCCGACGGGATAGTAATAGGAGCCGTAGGCTTAATCCGATACAAGTAGGAGCCGAACGTATAGCGTAGGGTTAAAGGGTATATCGGCTAGGGGCTAGCCGGACTGCCGTTAGTACGAGACGAAGCCTTATTATCGCTAGACGCACGCGGTGAAGCTACGGCACTAGTCGTCTTCGCCTTCGCGGTATCGCCGCTAGCTGCAATAGATTAGCTACCGAATACAATACTTTGCGAGGTAAGACTAGCGCTTTGTTGTGTTACCCGAACGTAGTAATATAGTTAGATATACTAGTAGGATTCTTACCTAGAACTTTTAAGAGCTGCTCGAGTATAGCGGCAGCACCCTCGTCTCTACTATAACAATATATAAGCTCCTAAATAACGGCTTCTAGCTATAGATCGGTTAGTCTATATAGCAGCCGACCTAGTAGTATAAGAGGGCTTATATTAGGGTCGTTATCCTGCACTAGCTTATTGCCGGAGAGTTAGGCCTTTAGAGGCATAGTAGGGATATTTAAGCCCCCCTCCGTTTCTATTGCAGGCGACGGTTAATAGTAATATCGCCGGCTATAAGGCGTATACGCGTATGTCCTATTATATTAACGGGGGATAGTTGTTGTTTGAAATAAGCGGGAAACTGTATACGCGCTCTAAGTACGGGGTCGCGTTAAGGGGAAAAACAAGATTAAGGTACGTGTCGTTGCTACGGTAATACTAAGGGGTGTAGGCCGCACGCCCTAAGCCCCCGCGCGGACCTATAGTACCTTATAGATCGAAGTCCGACTAGGGAAAAGCTAGAACTCGTCGCTGCATTATATTACTACTACACGCTACTTAACTGATCCCCCTGCCTCTACTTAGGCGCTCGGCTAGATGCTAAAGGTTAGCGAAGCTAGGGCTCTAGCGGAGCGCCTAACGACAACCTAGGCAAAAGCGTCGGGTTAACGCTGTATTTCAATACGAATTTGATTAATAACACAACAACATAGCACATTTTGTATATATAAGTATACAAAAGGACCTCGAGACTACTCTTAAGATAAATAATAACCCTATTATATACCTAATAGAGCCTAGACGAATAGCTTAGAAAATACGCCGTAATTCCTCGATGCATTAGAAGCCCTTAAAGCAGAAGAGTCGCCGCCAAATAGTCTATAATACGACATTATAGCGACAGAATTTTCGGATGCAAAATATAGGCTGTCTTTAACAAATACCTAGCCTAGGACCTCCCGTTTTTTATATATCTATATAGGGTATAGTTAGTATATAGTCGTATAGGAGGGCAATATAGCTATATAGCTGTTCCTTTTGCCCGGCTCGTCTTTAGGCCCTAGAAAGCGAGGATTAGTGCCTTAGGGACCGAGCTTCGAGGGACTATATATAGGGAGTAATCCCCCTATATAGTAGACGCTAAAACAGGAGCTAAGCGTAGCAAGGGAAGCCGCTACTATAAGCGATATTAGGCTATTCGAGCAGGTATAACGCGCAGTCTTCGCTCTCTAGTACCTAGCTATAATACGTTAGGCGGACTATAACTAATTATTTAACCTTCGCTTTAGTTCCTTTCGTAGCGTTATCGAGCGGACCTTTAGTATAGTAAAGCGACGTTTCCGTATTTTCTAGAGTACGCCGTAATATAGTATTCGCGCTTAAATATATATATAGTATACTTTACTACTACCCTCTATAATATCCTTTAAGAAACCTAAGCGAAGGCGGTAGATATATTTAAATTAGAGGCTAATACGGCTAGCGATAGGCTATTCGATAATACCGCCGCGGCTATAGAAGAAGATAATAGTATTAGAGGACTAATAGATAGGCTAAGAGATACAACTATACACGAAATATAGCGAGTAACCCTATAATACCTATAAGATTAAGAAGATAAGATAATATTGTTTTAGCTTGAAAGGTTATAGATAGGCGTAGCTTCTTTATTTACTAGAAATATTAAGGGTCTTAGTTATTATTAGATTGTAGCTATTTTACATAGAATTTATTATTTCTATAGTATCGTACTAGACTTCCTACTATAATTAGAAAACTTTTTTAACACAACTTATAGCTAAGAAATATTCTTTTATATTAGAACCTTAGGTACTACTAAAACCGTACTAGGGATATAGATCTAAAGATATTCTAAAAAAAAGTTGTGTTTAAGAACAGCTAACAAATCCAATACTTTAGTTTACGAGCTTAGAATAGTAATTTAAATACCTCTAAATACTCGTCTACTAACGCCATAGATATAGCCTACTATGCGTTAAAACGTACGCCGAGAATGATATTAAATATATTACTATCGTCAGTCGTTATTATCTTATAATATAACCTACGCTTTTGCCTTAAAGCTAGGTCCTTAAGCTCGTCGTATCTAGCGGTAAAATCCGCCGAGAAAGCTAGCCGGCATAACGCTCGTCCTAGCGGTATAAGTATAGCTATAATCTCCGCTATATAATTTACTATAGATACAAAATTATCGATAGTCTACTATATCTGGTTTTACGCCTTAACTTAACGCCGCTTGCCTCTATATTAGTATTATAGGTTACCTACTTTTAAGCCTAGATATTGCCCTTTAGCTATAGTATTTCTACCTCACTCTCTAGAATCCTAGTTAATAAGCCTTCTACTATATCTATATAGTAATAACGGTAACTACTATTAGTACTATAATAGCTAGGCCCTTAAACCTAGAGTCCGCTCTCTTACTATAATTCCTAACGCTATTAATAGTAGCGTTTGTTAGGTATTACGTCTTGGTATTATTAAGTGCTAGTTGCTTTTAGCCTCGACCTTAACTAGCGCTAGCGCTAGATTAGGTATCTCGTCGAGTATCTCCTACTACGTATCTAGCAATTGCGAGCAGCTAGGCGGTAGTTTTAGCTAAGAGTACTAAGACTAGTCGATTGCTTAAGATTCTATTATTTACGCCGTTAGAACTATAGGCCCCTTCTTTATTACTCTACTACCCTAAGCTACTATCTAAAGTCTACGGAAGTTACGAGATATATCCTAAGCGCTTTTAACGAGATTACGACGATACGACAATCGTATAAAAATACATACCTCGTTATCTAGTTTACTTATTATAGTAGCTACTAGTATAACGGTTTATATACTAATAAATGCTATAATATTACAGATTAGGTTATAGATAGAATAGGCTCTAGATATATCTTAGGCTTATCCTAAACGATATCGTTGAATTATCTATTTATCCTAAGTAGAAACATTCTATTATTATTAGCTCTATAGTATATACTATATAGAAGTTTCTAAAATAAGTCTATATCTATATTAATAAGTACAAAGAGTATATACCCTAAGCTAGGTATATAACAAAGTAAGAATAAAAGAAGGAACCTCAATATAGTAAGTAATAATACTACTATATTATACTACTACTTAGCAAAACCCTAGTTAGATCCTATAGCTATAGTTGAAATCTAACTAAACCTTTACTACAGACTCTATATATTGTATTATTTTAAAAATCACTAAAGCGATAAGAATATACTAATTAAATAAATAGTTCTTATCCTTTCTACCTCAACTCTATTAAATCTCAAAAAAACAGTCCTAAAGTATCCTAAGCTATATAACTTTATAATCTTTCTATTTATTAAACCCTAGGCTATAGATATATTTAATAGAATAATTCTCCTTTACTAAGGCTTGTTTTAAAGAGATAGGAATATCTACCTTGTAGCTAAATATTAGTATAATTTCTATAAGAGCCTCTTCGACAGCCTGGCTGCGCGAGTACAATACGGGAGCTGCCTGCCGTCTTTAAAAGACTTGACTGCCTCT
>NW_006921548.1:116838-260203 GCF_000340215.1 Pseudocercospora fijiensis CIRAD86
ATACTAAGACTAAATAAATATCTCTTTAAAGCAAGCCTTAGTAGAGGTAAGGATATCTTTGTAATAAATATAAAATGCATTCTAGCTTTTCTTACTAAAGCTAGTAGAGAATTACTAGTCCTAAACTTATATCTAATTAGTATACGTACTAGGCAAGCTATTAAGCGGGAGTTTTACGGTATCTATATCTAAGAAATCTTCTAGATATACCTTATTTAATAAAATTCTATAGATCTAAAATACTACTAGTAGAATATAAAATAAACTAATAATAGTCTAGCTATTAAGAAGTTATCTCCTAGTAATTATTTATTTAAATATATTATATTACTTCTAAAGAATATATAATATAGACAAAGAATAGCCTCCCTAAGGAACTTCTAAGCTAATTTGCCTTCTTAATATATCCTCTTTTCCTAAAGAGTTACTCTAAGTGTTATATACAAAACCCTACTTAGGCTATCTAATAATTTTTATAGTATATTAATATTACACTAAATATATTTTGTTTTTTGTTAAAATTAGTATAGACCTAGCAATTAAACCCTTATACCTAAGTAGCAATAATATAAGGAAATATATACCCCTAAGGATATATAATCTATAAGCTAAACAATACATCCGAATACCTATTATATAACAAAACTAGAGGGGAAATAGAACCTATCTATACCTTAGTCTATATACTAAACGTAAGTTTCTTTTTCTTTGAAAAGATAAGCTTAGCTAGCTATTCTAAAGATCTTCTTTGATCTATTCTTTCTTAGGCTTAGTAGGCTCTCTTCGAGAGTATATCCTAATACTTCTTTAGCTTAAAACCTTTTAGGTTAATTTTGATTAATAAGGATTAAAAAGAAAGATATAAGCCTCGATATAAACGTAGTATATAATGTCCTATTTCTATATAAATACCTTATTTTACCGAGGAAGTCTATTTTTATCTAAGCTAGTATTGAAAATATATATTAGTTATACTTTCGCTTAATAATACTTTCTATCGCTTAGGATTAATTTTATTCCTATATACAAGCTAGTCCTTGTTATTAATATAGTAATAAATCTAAACAGAACAAAAGTAAAATAAAGATTAGTTTTCTAGACTACAATCTAAGTTAGGTTTCAACCCTAGTATCCTACTATACTTGTAGTATCTTCTATTATATAGCTCTAAGCTATTTAGTACCCTATTTTTTATTAATATATAAACTCTTACTCTAGATATTTCCTAAATCTACTAGGTTGCTACATTAGATAACTAATACGAATAATACTTATAATACGAAGTATCTTAAAGATATACTAAACCGTTTCTAGTACTATATTGTTTCTAGCGAGTAGTACGTATTTAGAGCAGTACGAGCAAAGTCTAAGCCCTATAGATACTAAGCAAACGCTACGCTACTACCGCTCTTATATTACTTAGTTCTACTAGAATACTTTTCTAGATAAAGATCTATAAATAATTTACTATGTATCCTAGTTTATTCTAGTTATCCTATATTGCTATACTATAACCCCTACTAGATCTTTTTGCTATTCCTAGTATACTAACAATTAGCAAAACAAGGTTAAAAATGTTTAACTTTACTACGTATAGATTATAGTACTTAGGTCTTAGGAGTAAGGACTATTCTATATTCTATAGAATTTCTATATAACTATACCTTTACGTAGAAGTCGTCCTAGTATTTTTATTTATTTACTAGAAAAGCTACTAGGCAAGTATAACGCTTAGTAGCCCTATATAGTAGTCGGATACTTATAACCCTTATTACTACTAGTATACTACTTCAAAGTCGTAGTTCTAGGCTTAATATATCGAGTATAATACGTAGAAGTCGTCGTAGTATTTTTGTTAATTTATTAAAAATACTTCTAGGCAAGTGAAACGCTTTACAGCCCTATATAGTAGTAGGACACTTATAACCCTTATTACTACTAGTATAATACGTGTATGTTGCAACTATAGGCCTAATATATCTAGTACAATCCGTAGAAGCCGTCCTAGTATTTTTGTTTATTTATTAAAAATACTTCTAGGCAAGTGTACCGCTTAGCAGGCCGAGTATAACGCTTAGCTACCCTATATAGTAGTAGGACCCTTATAACCCTTTTTACTACTAGTATACTACTTCTAAGTCGTAGTTCTAGGCCTAATATATAGAGTATAATACGTAGAAGTCGTCCTAGTATTTTTATTAATTTATTAAAAATACTTCTAGGCAAGTGTAACGCTTAGCAGCCCGAGTGTAACGCTTAGCTACCCTATATAGTAGTAGGTTACTTATAACCCTTATTAGGACTAGTATACTACTTATAAGTCGTAGTTCTAGGCCTAATATATCGAGTATAATACGTAGAAGTCGGCCTAGTATTTTTATTAATTTATTAAATATACTTCTAGGCAAGTGTAACACTTAGCAGCCCGAGTGTAACGCTTAGCTACCCTATATAGTAGTAGGACCCCCCTACCCCCTATTACTACTAGTATACTACTTCTAAGTCGTAGTTCTAGGCCTAATATATCGAGTATAATACGTAGAAATCGTCCTAGTATTTTTATTAATTTATTAAAAATACTTATAGGCAAGTGTAACGCTTAGCAGCCCTAGTCCGAGAAACCCGAAAACAAATAATAGCGACGACGACATAGCGAGGCCCTATTAAGAACTAGACTATTCTAGCCGTCGTTTAGGACCTATAACCCTTCTAGAACTATACTGATTACTTAAATTTAGTAACGTTTTATACTAGCCTTAAGCCCGATTTTTACTAGGAGAGTAAGTTTCTATAAAAGATCAGGGTATAATAGCCCTAATACTAGACTATATTACCCTAATTAAATCGAACCCTAACCCTATACTAGCTATTGAGCCGCTAAAATATCGTAGACAGTTAGTAGAAATTTGCTACGATTTATTTACTTACTTAGATATTTTATTCTAGTTGCCTTGAATTTTTAGCTAATTTTTATTAGTACTTGGGACTAAAAATATGATTACTACTATTTTATACTACTTATTCGATAGCTAGACCGTTAGAATAAATCTATAGTACTCGATATAATTTATTTACCTACTTAGAGATTTAATGAAAATTCCTTTGAATTTCTACCTAATTTTTATAAGACCCTACACTTAGAACCCTCATTATTACTAGTAGAATACTTCTAAGTCGTAGTTCTAGGCCTAATATATCGAGTATAATACGTAGAAGTCGGCCTAGTATTTTTATTAATTTATTAAAAATACTTCTAGGCAAGTGTAACGCTTAGCAGCCCGAGTGTAACGCTTAGCTACCCTATATAGTAGTAGGACCCTTATAACCCCTATTACTACTAGTATACTACTTCTAAGTCGTAGTTCTAGGCCTATTATATCGAGTATAATACGTAGAAACCGCCCTAGTATTTTTATTAATTTATTAAAAATACTTCTAGGCAAGTGTAACGCTTAGCAGCCCTAGTGTAACGCTTGGCAGCCCTAGTGTAACGCTTGGCAACCCTAGTGTAACGCTTGGCAGCCCTAGCCCGAGAAAGCCTAAAACAAATAATAGCGACGGCGACGTAGCGAGGCCCTATTAAATACTAGACTATTCTAGCCGTCGTTTAGGACCTATAACCCTTCTAGAACTATACTAATTACTTAAATTTAGTTACTTTTTATACTAGCCCTAAGCCCGATTTTTACTAGTAGAATCGACAGTTTCGTTAACATTTAAGGTATAGACCGTTACTAGGTATTCTTAGCCTATATAGTAAAGTCGACCGCTAGCTTAAAGCTTAATACGGAACGAAACGGCGTCGAGTATAACTATATAGCGAGCTACCTTCTAGTAGTTAGCGGACTCGGCGCCTATACGCGACGATATAATTATAACGCGAACGTTAGGGTCGTTTAGGAAGGCGCGCTCGGCTAAGACGCGGCTACGATTACTAATATAAGCGCGGATTATAATATATTCGATCTAGAGCAGGCCGTATATAGCCTCGATAATTAAGAGAGAGATAGGTTCGTAGGCCTAGACTACGAGTTTTAGTAACTAGATAAGTACGACGTTACGGAAGATCTCTAGGAAAGTATAATACTTCGGCGATAGGCGGTAGAGGAAGTTAAAGTAGCTAAATCGATTAGAGGGCGGTAGCGTCTAGAGGTTACCCTTAAGCGATATATAAATATACGTAAAAGGGTCGATAGAGCTATTAGTCCTATAATAAAAGGTTAGCAATATCTAAATTATAGAAACTTTAGGTATATACCTAAACTGTAGCTAAAAAAGGTATATACCTAAAGTTTTAGAAAACTTATAGTAAGTTAATAAGCTTAGCACTCGTATCTAAGCGGCGTCTTAGTATAACCGAGCTAATAGGGTTGTTAGAGGTTAGTATAAGCTAACGGCGTAGGCTAGTAGCGTAACCGGTCTTATCGTCTTCGTCTATAGTATAGAGACGCTTAGTCTCTACTATATTAGTAAACTACCTATAGGCTATATTATAGATCGTATAGCTAGTATCGTCTATACGAATCTCGATATTATAGAAGTATATAGGTAGGATATCGGCGCCGATACGATAGTCGACGCTATTCGCTATAAGTATTTAGCCCTTAATACGGCGGATTTAGACTAGACCTAGAAGTAGTAGTATTACGAAGCCGATATTAGCCGTACTACCTATCGCCTTATAGATCGCTTTAGGATAGAGCGCGGCTAAGTAGTACTAGTTAAGTAGGAGATTCGGGCAGCCCGTAAGCCTATATAGGATATCTAGAATCTTGCTCTAGTTACGGTCGTAGAGTGTCTCGAACTTATAAAATAGACGTCTATATTCCTCGACGTCTAGGCTATTCTTCTTAATACTAGAACCTAAATCTAGGAGGTTCTTAACTTAGCGCTAACTAAAGCGGACAATCGATGCTATATTATATACGTAGTTGCGAATAACTATAGCCGAGATAATAGCTATACTATTCTACGGACGTAACTTATATAGTACGTCGGTCTAGTTTGCCTTAGGATTGCCTACTATATAACCCTCGTCGGCCGCGATAAGAGAGAACGAGTCTTCTAAGATAAGTAGGACGTTTAATATTATAAGCTCCGCCTACTAGAGGTTAGTAAGCGTAGTGCCTCTATCCTCGTCGTCTAAGACATCGCCCGCTTAGCCGTCGGCGTCCTTATTATCTTCGTTATAAGCTATAGTACGCTTCTTAGAGACCCTAACGGTCTATCCGACCTCGAGGATCTATCTAGGTAGTACTTAGTAGGTAGTAAGTACTAGATTTCGCGATGTTTGTTTATTATCGCCGCTCTAGGAGGCTAACTAACTCTTTAGAGCCTCGAGGTTCGTAGGGATAGGTATAGACTCGGTAAACTAATTATCTCGCTAATTCTTCTTAATGCTAAGTAAACAGAACGTATATATATAGATATACTTAGAACGGTTACTATCTAGATCGTAGAAGTATATACCGGCATTAGTAAGCTAAGCCGTAAGACTATTCGGTAGGCAGACGATAATCGGTAGGCGGTGCTTAGGGCGTAGACTAAGAGTCGATATAGCTAAGCGTATAGATACTTTACGATTAAATGCCTCGTCGCTCGCTTATATCTTCTCGATAATATCTCGCTTCTTAGGCGCTTAGTTAGAAGGAAACTAGTCGCGATAGGCTTCTAGGTACTTCGTAGTAGCTATGTTTATTACGACGCTTATATAGGTACGGACCTTATCTATATATAAGAAGTTAGTAAAAGTTTCGTTAGTAGGAAGGAACTTTAGGTATATACCTAAAGATTATAACGATCGGAAATAATAAAACTTTAGGTACGTACCTAAATCTCGTAAGAATAGGTACGTACCTAAAGTTTTATAATAAATCGTAGGGAAAACTTACTATCGTAGACCTTAATCTAGCGGGTAGTCTCTTTCGCTATTTCGTAGATCGTTACGAGGACCTAAATAGTCTTACTAAGGCTAACGTCGTCGCCTATAATAGCGAACCGAGCGAAAGAGAGTATTATACGCTTAAGGTACGTAGCACTAGATACCTACTAAGGCTATAAGCTTAGCCCGTAGTATGTAGCCTTAAATCCTAACTTAGTAAAGCCGTCTAGTACGCTTAACGTTTCGGGTATAACGCCGAGCGTAGCGTAGGCGTCCTCGAACGTAGGTACCTTAGCGCTCTTCTAGTTTATAGCGGAGTTAATAAGCGTAAATATCTTGCTATCGATAACTAGGGTACTGTCGGTATTATAGGCGCTAGCACGCTTATTGTTAGTATCTTCGGCGTACCGCTATTAAAAGGCTTATACGTCGCTTACGTTAACCTTAGGTATTACGGTATCGAACCCTAGGCGCTCGATCTTAGTAGGATCGCTAAATAGCTATAGATATAGACGTACGCTACCGGTAGTATTAATAATGTTATTAATATAGGTAATACGCGCCTCGTTATTAGTAAAGTTATCTAGGCGTAGGCTAGTCCCTAGATTTATATTACCGCGCTTAGACAAAATGTCGAAGGTCTTAAGTATAGTATCCGGGTCGGTATTAGCTTATATACGCCGCATCTCCGTAGTAGTAGATCTATCGTAGAGACCCTTCTTAGCGAGGTCTAGTAACTGCTCTATAATATTGCCTATACGCTCGTCCTACTCCTTAGTATTTACTCGGCTAGCTTTCGGGTTAATATAGACCGGGGTAGTAGTAGTAGCGATACGGGAGATCTTTATCGGCTCGAGTAATAGGTTAACCGCGTTATTATTGTTATTCTTATTCTTTATCTTATTATATAGGTATAAGAGTAGTAGTCCTCGATAGAGGTCTTCTCCGTAAATATCTAGCTCTAAGACTAGGTAGACTAGCTAGAGAGCAGGTCTATAAAGCGTAGTAGGAGTGCCTACGAAGAACGTAGGAATATACGCTAGATCTAGCCGATCGATTATAGGATCGAGGGAGTCTAGAATAACCTTTATCTTCTATACGGCGCGGATATAGATAAAGGCTATACGCTTTAGGTTGCCCTTAACGGTATCGGGATAGCGCGGGCTAGAAAGGGCGCGATCTACGACGTCGTCGTTCTCCGCGATTATACTCTTAATCTTAATCTAGCCTTTAGTAAAGCTAGAAATAGTCTTAAGGATCTTATTCGGCGTAAGCTAGAGTCGGTAGCTCTACTAGTTACCGTTATCTTTCTCGTCGATATCTATCTTATCGACGTCGTTATTAGGGTCTTACTCTACTATATCGTCTAAACCTTAAGCGTCTTCGCTATCGCTAACGTATTCTAATAAAACGGGCTATTTGCCCTTATGCTTAGTCGGTCTAGCCTTACGGCGAATGCCCGCTAGGGGTCTAGCGTACTTAGCCGACGCGCTCTCGTATTTACTAAATGTTCGCTATAATAACTTAGCACTATTCTAAAGAGGAGAATTAAGAATATAGAAACTTTAGGCATACACCTAAATTATAAACCTTCGAAGAAACTTTAGGTACGTACCTATTTAATACGTAGAATAGGTGCATACCTAAAGTTTTATATTTAGAGTTAACTTAAGGCGTATACCTAAATCGTAGTGTTTTAAGGAAACTTTAGGTACGCACCTATTTAACGCATAGAATAGGTACATACCTAAAGTTTTATCTTTTAAGTAGAATCGATATAACGGTAAAGGAAAAAAAGAATAAAAAAAGGGGATATACTTAGGCCTATTATACTTACGACGCGATGTAAGTAGAAATACTTAAACGCTAGCTCGAGCTTCGTTATTATACGTACGAACTAGTCGCCGACTAGGATCTCTATAGCTCCTACGGTAGTCTCGTTCTTAATAGATCTAGAGGAGTAGGCGGCTATATAGACACCTTAACTATAGGATAGGGCCGTTGCTACGCCGCGGGTCTTGTCTATAATAGCCTTAAAGCTATTAACGCGACCTTCCTTAAACCTCTACTCGGCTAGGTTAAGCTTATCTTAGTCTATCTCTATACCGATAGTCTTATCCTACTTAGCTTTAGTTAACTTCTTAGGCGTATTAGCGGTCTTAGCCTTCTTTAATAGCGATTCTTTCGGGGAAGGATCGCCGAGGCTAAGTAGTAGGGTATACTGCTTCTTAGTAGTAGACGTCGGGGTTTAGGGCGGGTCGCTTAGCGGACTAGTGCCTAATTTGCGCTTACGCGCGCTAGGGATAAGTAGGGAACTTATAGCTATAGTTTTTTCGCGATTATAGTAATATGTTTCTTTCGAAAATAGTTTAACTATTGCTATTTTTAAAGAAACTTTAGGTATATACCTATTCTAGTGCTAGTAATAGTAAGTGCTACGGAAGGTTAATGTTAATATTTAAGTTAAGAAGAGGGAGTAGGTTTATAAAAGAAGAAAAGTTGTGTTACGCACGGACTACGTGTTTGCCGCTAGCGGCATATCCCGCGTCTAATAGCGATGTTTGCTTTAAACGCTTACCCGTACTAGTATTAGGTAATAGCCTATAAGGTTATATAAGGTTATATAAGGTATAACGTAAGGAAATTTTAGGTGCGTACCTAAAGTTCTATTAAACGCTTATTATTGCTACTTACTATAACAACCTTATACTACTATCTAATTAAGGCGAGGATATTATTCTCCGAACTATCGATCGAGCTAAAGGATCAAATCCTACGCTACTTAGTAAACGTTAGGTATAGAGACTATAAAGTCTAGGTTGCTTATAACTATAGTATAGATAGGGAGTAGTAGATATAATATAAGCGCTAGCCGGCGGGGTTCGGTATCGATAGTTAGACTCGAACTATCGCGTAGAATTAGATATATACGGCGGTCCTAGTCGCTCTCTATATTAACGGTAGTCCCGAATTGCGACCCTTATTACATATGCCTATACTTACTAACTATAGCGACGAAGCGGTTCGGATAGTAATAGCGAGTATACGGCTTAGTCTCCGGTTTAGCGAGGTCGTAATTAAGACGAAGTCGGATCCTCCTTTACCTATTAAGAAGCGCAAACGCTACTTCTCGTTATTGCCGGTACGGAGTTTAACGATATATATCCGTATACTCTCGATTATATAGGGTAGTTACTTACTACCTTATTGTCCTTAGCGGCTAGCGCCGACGCCCGAGAATATACTATAGGAGACGTCTTATAAGGTATTAATTAATGCGAGTAGCTATAATAATAGTAGGCCTAGCACGATAGCACAATTGTTAGCCGCATTTAGACCGCTATATAGTCTCGGGAATAACCTTTACCTATACGATAGAGAACGTAGTTAAAGGAGGCTCGACGAATATATTAACTTAAGCTCGGAGAGTATACTAAGGTAGTAGTCGCGATCTATATACGACTAATTACTATTCGTTAAGTACCTAGTAGACAACCTCTACTTAAGTTATTATAATGCATTCTTCGGGTGTTATAGCTCGGCGTTAGTACCTCTACGACTCTACGACGTCGCCCTCGTATATTTCCGGTTTATATAGACCTTACGTTCTAGACTCTAGAATATACGAGATAAGGATCGGCGGTAGTTAAAAGACGTATAGCAAAGTGCGGATAGATTAGCGGTATATACTAGATTTTGCTTAATATCGGTCGCACTCGTATACGGCGGTTTTATATATAATGTTCTAGTTTCTCGCGCGGCGTAGCTATAGTCGCCGGATTGTAGGAAGCACTAGTATTTATATTAGATTATTACCGATCTAGGTAATAAGAATAAAGGTGTATTTAGCCTTAAGCGTTATACTCGGTATAGACTCGATAAGAAAACTTAGCTATCGATATAGTATCGCTTCTTAGTTTATTACTATCTACCGGACTTTAACGTTACGATAGCGGATGTTAAGGCGCTTCGCTATAACCTTAAACTGCTATATAGCGAGATAGAGTACGAGATCGGAATCGGGGCATTTAATCTCGAAGGTAACGTTAAAGTCTTAGGAACGATTATATATTAGTAGCGCTATAGTATCGCCTACCTAGCGAACGATATAGCAGATATAACTCTAATCGAACTTCTAGAGGGGGAGGAGGCGTATAATAACGATATTACGCTCGTCGTACTATAGCGACTAAGTATAGCGAAGGAACGCGAGCTACTAGTAATAGAAGAGGGTACGGCTACTCTACGTAAAGTATCGACAGAGGAAGAGAACCCGACGCTACTTAAAGGTAATATTCTTAGATTAGGTATATAATACTACGATTATAGAAACAGTCTCCGTAATATTAAATTATATAAATAATTACATAAGCATATAAATAAGTAACAACGTCTTTATTTAATTAATTATAGTCCTTCTAGCTTATGCAACTACGTAATAATTTCGTTACTTAAGTAGTTAACTATAAGAAGAATTTAGGGCCTATTAAGTAAAGTTAGTCTACCTCGTTATCGTCCTCGATAACCCTATAGTATATATAAGGGTTAAGAGCTATAGTAATCTATATGTTAAGTAGACAGTATAATAGAATATCTAGCGGTGTTCTATAGCTCCGAGTAAATATAGATCGCTATATATAGTAGTAGAGAACGCCTCTTCCGAGATGCTAATTTCCGACTTTATAGGTCGAGATTTCTACCTATACTACGAGGCTCTATCTCTAATAGTATAGTATAGCTTCCGGATAAAGAGAGGTTAGTACTATATAGCAATTTTGTTATTCTAAGTATATAGAACAATAATAGTATAATAGAATCCTATTATTCTCGACGCTAGTCTAGTAAAGTCGATAAAGCAATAAACCTAGATTATACGCTATTATATATAACAGGCTATCTGTTTATTTAGTAGTGCGCTAGTCGCTCGCTATTTAATCTTATTTAAGCGCTATCTACTTAGTTAACCGGCCTATATCTACTTCTTTAACTATACGATTAAATGTTATAAAGACTATACGCAAATAAAGGAACTTTAGGTATATACCTATTCTACGTATTAAATAGGTACGTACCTAAAGTTTCTTTATTAGTATACACTTATTATATAACTACGGTTTTAGGCGTACGCCCGAAGTTTTTGCTATTATCGGCGCTATCTAGTAGCCGTATTAAGCGGTAGCTATGCCTAGTGTTCGGCTAGCCTTGCCTTACTATTTCGCGACGGAATCTACTTGTCGTTATCGTCGTCGTCGGTAGACGTATAGTTACTATTATCTAGCCCTCTTAGTCGCTAAATCTGTCGCATCGCTATAAAGCAGTTAATAAGATCTTCGCTAATTATCTACTATCCTTAATTGCGGAGCAGATTAGGAGTATAGCGGTATATTATATAAAGTTAGTTCTTCTTTTTTACGGTACTAACGAGCGACTAATGCTATAAGATAGTGCTATTCTAGATAAGGTTACTCGCACTAACTAGGACGGCGGCTACCTACTTTACCTAGTATTAAGCGGTAGTACCGGGTATTTTCTTCTATCGAACGGCTTAATAGATTTTGCTTTTATCGTAAGTAGGGAGGATGCGTATCTAATTTATTATATAACGCCCTATACTACACTTAAACTATTACGTAATGTCTAGGTAATCCCGACTAAGTAAGGCGAGTACGTCGAAATAGTACCTTACCTACCTACGCTATAGTCGGCGTTCCTAGCTATTGCGGCGAAAACCGTCGTCTTAGTTAAAGAGTAGCTAAAGGCGGGTTTGCTAGATAGCGGTAAATAAGGTAAAGCCGCCTTCTATAGCGTTACTACTACCGCCCCGGGCGACGACAATATTAGGTCTTCTACCTATTATCTAATATATAAGGTCGTACGAAAAGCTATAGAGACTAGCTCTCTCTTTATTAGTAACTTCCTCCGAGAAGAAGTAGCGTAACTATACCTAATCCCTTAGGCGCTTATCGGGCTTTAAGAGTATATAGAGTATATAGCTAGTATAGCGGTATCTATATACCTAGCTTAATCGCTAAAGCGCCTATTTAACGATACCTAGGTACTAATCCGAGTTATTATCCTCTTCTAAGTCGTTACCCTTACGCTCCCTATACGCTGCTTAATACGTTTAGTAGGCAGTAACGAATTAGTCGATCGTCTCCTTTATATAGTTATAGAAAGCTTACTCTAGCCTTCCCGAACTAGTAGCCTAGAGCTAGCTACGGAGGAAGTCGGTAGTATAGGCGGTCTACTAGAGCGCGGCAGTATAGAAGCGTAGTTAAACCTAGTTAAAGAGATCGGCTAGGAGCTAGGCGGCGTACATAGTACGGAGGCTTACTATAATATTTAAACCCCGACGACTTCCTTTCTACTCTCTATCGCCTACGCCTAACTAGTCGTAACGATTACGAGAGAGTCTATGCTTTATACTAAAGGAACTACTATTATAGGTCGTCGTTAGTAAGTCGAATAGTATATTAAGCATTGCCGACGTAGAGGCTTCCTTAACGGCGCGGGTTATACGATCGAGTTAGGCGGTATTTACGCCTACGTTAATAGACCTTTATAAAAGGACTATATATATTGCAAAGAGCTAGCGGTTTAACTACAAACGTATAAAGTCGACGACGTGCTTACTCTCGAGTACGAAAAAAGGCTAGTAAGTACGACGCCTATCTACTCCCTCGGTTAGGCTTAGGCGAGTTATAGGCAGATTAGGCTAATAGAGCAGGTCCTAGTAAGTGCGAACCTCTCCTTATACGCTAAAGGGAACAGTACTCGAGGCGTAGCTATCTAGCGTATTATACGCCTATATAATTTCCGCTTTAAAGGCGTCTAAGATACGAGCTCGGCGAAATATAGTATCTCGGGCAATAAGGGAAGTAATAGTAGCTACCTAGTCGATAGTAGACTAGGAGAATGCAAGAAGCGGTAGTATTAACTAACTAAAAATAGGTTCTACTATTCGGTTAATAGACGCGAAGAGATCCTTCGATATATTATATCCTTAGAAGAAGCCGATACTACTAAGCCGCTTTATAGACTTACGGAGTAGTTTGCCTCGGATACTATAAGCCTCTTATATACCGAACTACTAGTATACTTAAGGATGCTCGATATTAAGGCCGCTAGTCTTCGTAACGCTATAAGCTATCCGGTAAAGGGCGATAAGCGGAGATACTACTACGTCTTCGACTACTAGTCTAGTAGGGATGTCTTCCTATACGAGGTCGAACTAAGCGCGGTCTATATTACGATATATAGGGTTAAACTAGCGCTCGAGGGACTAATCGAGGAGTTCTTTAAGCTCTAGGGGAGTCTATACCTCTAGACGGATTTTAGTCCTATACTATATAACAATACTACTAAGCCGCTCTATAGACTTACGGAGTAGTTTGCCTCGGATACTATAAGCCTCTTATATACCGAACTACTAGTATACTTAAGGATGCTCGATATTAAGGCCGCTAGTCTTTGTAACGCTATAAGCTGTCCGGTAAAGGGCGATAAGCAGAGATACTACTACGTCTTCGACTGCTAGTCTAGTAGGGATGTCTTCCTACGCGAGGTCGAACTAAGCGCGGTCTATATTACGATATATAGGGTTAAACTAGCGACCTAAAGTTTCTTTATTAGTATATACTTATTATATAACTACGGTTTTAGGCGTATGCCCGAAGTTTTTGCTATTATCGGCGCTATCTAGTAGCTATATTAAGCGGCAGCTATACCTAGTATTCGGCTAGCCTTGCCTTACTATTTCGCGATAGAATCTACTCGTCGTTATCGTCGTCGTCGGTAGACGTAGAGTTACTATTATCTAGCCCTCTTAGTCGCTAAATCTATTATATCGCTATAAAGCAGTTAATAAGATTTTCGCTAATTATCTACTATCCTTAATTACGGAGCAGATTAGGAGTATAGCGGTATATTATATAAAGTTAGTTCTTCTTTTTTACGGTACTAACGAGCGACTAATGCTACGGGATAGTGCTATTCTAGATAAGGTTACTCGCGCTAACTAGGACGGCGGCTACCTACTTTACCTAGTATTAAGCGGTAGTACTAGGTATTTTCTTCTATCGAACGGCTTAATAGATTTTGCTTTTATCGTAAGTAGGGAGGATGCGTATCTAATTTATTATATAACGCCCTATACTATACTTAAACTATTACGTAATATCTAAGTAATCCCGACTAAGTAAGGCAAGTACGTCGAAATAGTACCTCGCCTACCTACGCTATAGTCGGCGTTCCTAGCTATCGCGGCGAAAACCGGGGTCCTAGTTAAAGAGTAGCTAAAGGCGGGTTTACTAGATAGCGGTAAATAAGGTAAAGCCGCCTTTTATAGCGTTACTACTACCGCCCCGGGCGACGACAATATTAGGTCTCCCGCCTATTATCCGATATACGAGGTCGTACGAAAAGCTATAGAGACCGGCTCTCTCTTTATCGGTAACTTCCTCCGAGAAGAAGTAGCGTAACCGTACCTAATCCCCTAGGCGCTTATTAGGCTTTAAAAGTATATAGAGTATATAGCTAGTATAGCGGTATCTATATACCTAGCTTAATCGCTAAAGCGCCTATTTAACGATATCTAGGTACTAATCCGAGTTGTTATCCTCTTCTAAGTCGTTACCCTTACGCTCCCTATACGCTACTTAATACGTTTAGTAGGTAGTAACGAATTAGTCGATCGTCTCCTTTATATAGTTATAGAAAGCTTACTCTAGCCTTCCTAAACCGGTAGCCTAGAGCTAGCTATAGAGGAAGTCGGTAGTATAGGCGGTCTACTAGAGCGCGGTAGTATAGAAGCGTAGTTAAACCTAGTTAAAGAGATCGGCTAGGAGCTAGGCGGCGTACGTAGTACGGAGGCTTGCTATAATATTTAAACCCCGACGACTTCCTTCCTACTCTCTATCGCCTACGCCTAACCGGTCGTAACGATTACGAGAGAGTCTATACTTTATACTAAAGGAACTACTATTATAGGTCGTCGTTAGTAAGTCGAATAGTATATTAAGTATTGCCGACGTAGAGGCTTCCTTAACGGCGCGGGTTATACGATCGAGTTAGGCGGTATTTACGCCTATATTAATAGACCTTTGCGAAAGGACTATATATATTACAAAGAGCTAGCGGTTTAACTATAAACGTATAAAGTCGACGACGTACTTACTCTCGAGTACGAAGAAAGGCTAGTAAGTGCGACGCCCGTCTACTCCCTCGGTTAGGCTTAGGCGAGTTATAGGCAGATTAGGCTAATAGAGTAGGTCCTAGTAAGTGCGAACCTCTCCTCGTACGCTAAAGGGAACAGTGCTCGAGGCGTAGCTATCTAGCGTATTATACGCCTATATAATTTCCGCTTTAAAGGCATCTAAGATACGAGCTCGGCGAAATATAGTATCTTAAGTAATAAGGGAAGTAACGGCGGCTACCTAGTCGATAGTAGACTAGGAGAATATAAGAAGCGGTAGTATTAACTAACTAAAAATAGGTTCTACCGTTCGGTTAATAGACGCGAAGAGATCCTTTAATATATTATATTCTTAGAAGAAGCCGATACTACTAAGCCGCTCTACGGACTTACGAAGTAGTTTGCCTCGGATACTATAAGCCTCTTATATACCGAACTACTAGTATACTTAAGGATGCTCGATATTAAGGCCGCTAGTCTTCGCAACGCTATAGGCTATCTAGTAAAGGGCGATAAGCGGAGATACTACTACGTCTTCGACTGCTAGTCTAGTAGGGATGTCTTCCTACGCGAGGTCGAACTAAGCGCGGTCTATATTACGATATATAGGGTTAAACTAGCGCTCGAGGGACTAATCGAGGAGTTCTTTAAGCTCTAGGGGAGTCTATGCCTCTAGACGGATTTTAGTCCTATACTATATAATAACTAGTTCTATACGCCGCTAATATATATCTAAGTCTCGACGTAACCGACGTTCGATGCCCTACTATAAACAATATAGTCGTAGTATAGCTACGTCGACTATAGGGTCTTAATTTGCTAGTAGCGGATCTATAATATCGTAAGAGATTTTACTAACGTTACGATTATTACCTTCTACGCCTTGTTTCTATCGAGCGTATACGCGATTATATACTTACTAGAAAAATAGGGGATAATATACGAGCACTCGAGAAGGATAAGTATCGCGAAGCGTAGGAATAAGGATAGTATTAACAAAGTAAGCCTATTTACGCTTATTTATATAATAGCGACGTTACTAGTCGATCTTCCGATTTCGATTCGCTTTAAGGAGTAGAAGGTTAGGGAAGAAGAGGTACGTATTAAATCTAGAAGCATCGAGTCTAGTCGCGATCCGTATATACTTATAGCGTTCGGGTCGTATCGGAGAGCGGCCTACTAGTATATACTACTCGTAAGTAATAGTCTTTATAAAGCGAGGCGTATAGAACAACCGAATACCGGCTCTATAGGTCGTAAGTAAGGTTATAGGGAGGAGAAGTACGTTAATGTCCTAGTATCGAGTAATATAAAATAGCTAATTAGTAGATATAAGGTATAACTTCTCGAGTAATAGGACCGTAGAAGGTACCCTATTAACCTATCCGGCGAGGAGTCTACGCTAGTCGACGCCTTAGAGCTACTCGTATATATACGTCGGGAGCTTACTATACTCTACGACGTACGCAAGTATATCCGGGAGCTAGTAAAGTTAACTTTAGGCGAAGGTAGCGGTAGTACCCTTAGTAACAAATTCTACGAGTATAACTTTAGGTAGTATCGGCTCCTCTTCTTCCGCGTCCGTATCCTAGTCTTAGAAATACTTATAAGAGCAACTATCTACGGCGAGCGCTTAGTAAAGTACTATCCGACTATAAGGGGTCGATATAATAGGTAGGTTGTCTAGTTTCTCGTCGGAATTAACCCTAGCGTCGCTACTCGAAGGACTACTTAAATCCGATTAGATTAAACTACTAGTTACCGAAGGTACTCGCGAGCTTTCGAGCGTAACGTCGCTATTATCGTCTCGACCCTACCGACCTCGCGATAGCGTAGGTTATAGCGGTAGTAGGGGTTCTAGTAAGGTAGGGCGCGGGTTACGCCCTCTAGGATTTAGCTAAATACGTAGTAGGAGCCTACGTTATAGCTACGATAGGTAAGCTCTAGGACGAGGCCTTTATAAGCTCTCTCTTAAATTAGACCTAGTAATGCTATCTCTTAATCTAGACGGGCTTCGCCTTAAGCTAGGGCTAGGAATACTATCTCTAGAATTAGACTTAGATATACTCGCGCTTGCGATCGGTCGACTACGCTATACCGAGGCTAGTAGTTAATTCGTCCTGTCTCTTAAAGTAGGTAACGAGGGGCTCTCTAGAATAGGAGGGAAGGAGAGACTTCTTCGAGAAGTTAGCGAAGTAGGTTAAGTAGCGGACTTCGAAGCTAGTAATAGGGGAGAATAAGCTATACTTACTTAGAAGTCTAGCTTAGGCGGCGTCGTAGGTAAGGAGGGGCTCTCTAGAATAGGAGGGAAGGAGAGACTTCTTTAAGGAGTCGGCGAAGTAGGTTAAGTAGCGGACTTCGAAGCTAGTAATAGGGAAGAATAAGCTACGCTTCCTTAGGAGTTAGGCTTAGGCGGCGTCGCTAGTATAGAAGCTAGCGGGGAAGGCGTCGCTAGTATAGAAGCTAGCTAGGAAGGCGTCGCTAGTATAGAAGCTAGCGTAGGAGGTATCGCTAGTATAGAAGCTAGCTAGGGAGGTATCGCTAGTATAGAAGCTAGCGCGGGAGGTATCGCTAGTATAGAAGCTAGCGCGGGAGGTATCGCTAGTATAGAAGCTAGCGCGGGAGGTATCGCTAGTATAGAAGCTAGCGCGGGAGGTATCGCTAGTATAGAAGCTAGCGCGGGAGGTATCGCTAGTATAGAAGCTAGCGCTAGTAGGGATTATACTATAGCGGACGAAGGGGGTCTAGTAGCTATCGGAGCGGGGTAGTAAACTATTCTACGTAGGGTAAGAGGACCTATATACGAAGGGAGAGTATTAGATAGGTATACCGGTTAAGTACTATCTGTTTTAGGGAGAAGGGGACGTAGAGGAGCCCGCCGAATAGCTAACTAAGGCTAGTCGTAGGTAGGGATAGCCTATACGATCGATTATTAAACGATAGACGTAGAAGTACTATCCCTTAGAGTAGAGCTAGCGGCGTTAGCTCTAGCAAATTAATCGACTACCGCGATAATATCGTCGATCTCGAGCTAGTTAATATAGGTAGCGAGGAGCTATAGCCTATCTCTAGTATTTGTACGCGGCGCTGTCTATAAAGAGAGCGGCAGTAGTCGTAGTGCTAGGAGAAGTAGCCGTCCCTAACTAGCCGAATAGTACTAACTCTAAAGTGTTTAACTACCTACTACGCCTATTTAGCTACAAAGCAGAGGGTTAATATAGGGGATAGGTTAGGTAGCCGAGGAGGTAGACGATATAGCGGCTAGATATAGTAGCAGCGTAGACGAAGAAGATACTACGCCTAGGTCTTACTTAGCTTACTATGCTTTCTTCTAGGCTCGTCGTAGAGCTATACTCGCTAACTTCCTTGCGGTACGTTCGGCCTTCTTCTTCCGCTCTTCCTCTTTAGTACCGAGTAGCTTACGCTATCCTTTAGGCGGCATCGTATTAATTCCGTTAATAGCGGAGGGCAAAGCTTATATATAAGCCGCGCTAATAAGTATAGAATTCGAGGAGGTAGTAGTTCTATCTCGCGGAAACTACTAATACTAGAAAGGGCTACCCCTTTCTAGCGATATATTTTGTATATAAGAGAGCAAGGAATAGTAGCGTAGTGTATTTTGCATATAAAGCAGTACGTATAAGCAGGTTCGTATACTGCCTACGGCCTTCCCGTAGACGTTACAAAACCTAAAGTCTAGCAATTAAAGGATACTATAAACAACTTAAAACTTTAGGTATACACCTAAAACTAGGCGTTTTAGGTACGTACTAAAAGTTTTAAGTTATTCCTCTATCGGACCGTAGGATAAGTAAACCTAAAGAGTATTACTAGTAGGTCTATTATTAAAGGTAAAAGTCCTTACTAGGCGATAGGCGGAGTAATACGAGATACAAGGTAAGGTTCGTAGTAGCCTTCCGTAATAGCGAAGGAAGGCTATTTAATTAGATAGTTAGCTAGGTTCTAATAATGTTTAATTAATGTCGGGCAGATAGGTTAGCTAGATTTCGGGAAAGGGTACCTCGTATACTTAATATAAGACTAAAAGTATAGCTAAGAAGATAGGTAAATCCCTACTTACGGAACCGGAGGGTAAGGGGTAGGGGAATGCGTACCCCGTATATTTCTTAACTAGAAGCGCTCTATCGCGTTCTAACGGAGCGAGGGCTATATCGCTAGTTATAGCTAATTAGCTAGACGCGGGCGCGGTCGAGATACGACTTAGAATACGAACGCCTTCTTACTTTAATGTTTCTTAAGCGCTTCGTCGTATCCTAGCGAAGCGGCTTACTAACTAGAAGCGCTTCGTCGTATCCTAACGAAGCGGCTTAACGATATCCTTATCCTTGCTACGACTACCGAGACGTGCAAATTCTTCCTCGAATATAGCGATATAACGTAAAAACTAGTCGATAGCGTAGTTAGTCTAACAAGCGATAATTATTAGTAGATCTCCCTTATTCTAGTTCTCGAGCATTACTTTAATAGCTTATATAGAGATATAGGTCTTGCTAGTACCGGGTAGGCCTTGAATAATAGCAAGACGCGCCGTTAGAATACGACGGAGCGCTTCTAGTTAGAAGGCATCTAGAGCACTATTAGGCTTAGAAGGCTAGTACTTAACTATATTAATATTCTCGAAGCTCTCGTTAGAGTTGTTAACTAGGACAGAGCTTAGATCTCGCTTCGGCTATGCTTTAAAATACTTAGGCGCCGAAATATAAGGCTATATACTAACGAGGTGCTCTAATAAAAGGAAACCCTCGCGTATTATACGCTAAAGGCTAAGTAAGGTATACCGATTAGCTTCGAAAAGTCCGCTACGGTCCTCTACTATAAGATATTCTATAGTAGGATCTAGCTCTAACTCCTCGGGACGGGCAAAGGCGAGATTAAGCTTAGGTAGATTCTACTAAAGTCCCTCTAGTAGTCGAGCGGCAATAGTAGCGATAATAGCGCGAGACACGAACTTATTATTTATTAGTATAAGAACGACTAAGCTACCGGCGATAAGGCGCTTTAACTGTTCCTATAGAACTTTCTTACTAGTACGGAGGAGACTAAAAGTAACGCGGACGGCGAAGCTACGTATAGATAAAGTCGCGCCGCAGATATAAACCTACTTAGGTTAGTATATAACGGGCGGCGCGTTAAAGGGGTAAAGGCGAGACTAACCTTCGTATAGATGCCGACTTTACTATTAAATACGTCCTTAGCGGTATATAGAGTATAGCGAGTTATTAAGACTACTTCGCGAAGGCCGCGGAAGGCATCTTCGCGGTTCCTATAGAACTTTCTTACTAGTATAGAGGAGACTAAAAGTAACGCGGACGGCGAAGCTACGTATAGATAAAGTCGCGCCGTAGATATAAACCTACTTAGGTTAGCATATAACGGGCGGCGCGTTAAAGGGGTAAAGGCGAGACTTACCTTAGTATAGATACCGACTTTGCTATTAAATGCGTCCTTAGCGGTATATAGAGTATAGCGAGTTATTAAGACTACTTCGCGAAGGCCGCGGAGGGTATCTTTGCGGTATAGCTCGTAGAGAGTGCTCTAAGAGAATAGTTCTATAAGGGAGGCGATAAATAGTAAATAGGGCTAGTCGACGTCGCGCGCGAGGGCGAGCGTTCCTATCGCTAGTTATAGCTAATTAGCCCGCGGCCCTTACCGTATCGCTAGTTATAGCTAATTAGCCCGACGCGGACGTAGTCGAGATACGACTAAGAATACGACCGCCTTCTTATTTAGCTCGTAATATACGTAGGCAGCCTACGAGCAAGCGCGAGAATATATTCTTTTATACCTTCGATATTATAATATCGAATAAATAGAGAATAGTTCTATAAGGGAGGCGATAAATAGTAAATAGGGCTCGTCGACGTCGCGCGCGAGAGCGAGCGTTCCTATCGCTAGTTATAGCTAATTAGCCCGCGGCCCTTACTGTATCGCTAGTTATAGCTAATTAGCCCGACGCGGGCGTAGTCGAAACACGACTAAGAATGCGACCGCCTTCTTATTTAGCTCGCAATATACGTAGGCGGCCTACGAGCAGGCGCGAGAATATATTCTTTTATACCTTCGATATTATAATATCGAATAAATAGAGAATAGTTCTATAAGGGAGGCGATAAATAGTAAATAGGGCTCGTCGACGTCGCGCGCGAGGGCGAGCGTTCCTATCGCTAGTTATAGCTAATTAGCCCGCGGCTCTTACCGTATCGCTAGTTATAGCTAATTAGCCCGACGCCGGCGCCCTACTATACGCCCGCTATACGCCTAACCCTAACCCTAAAGTGCCCTATAGTAGTTTACCGCGGTAACTAATTCGTTCTACTTGCTACTAATAATACTATTCTTAACCTCCTCGCCGAGGGATAATAGGTTAGGCTTCTAGGGCGGCTACTCTTCGTTATCTTCTATAGGAGGGGTAGTCTATATTAGGGAGAACGGAGATCTCTCTTATCGAAGCTATAGAGGGACTACTATACTATCCTACTCTACTATATAGGTAAGGCCGTTAAGGATATAGTTAGATAGCGAGTCGACCTAGCGGCAGAACTAGGACACGATATCTATAATTATTATTAGTATTAACTTAGAAACATTTAGAAGAAACTTTAGGTATATACCTAAAGAGTATAATAATAGGTATATACCTAAAGTTTTAATAGTAGAATATACCGGTTCTACTTAAGTACGCTAGCTTTACGGCATCTATACGCGTAAGCTACTCGGCGTAATACTATACGAGTCTATTAACCTTATCTTAGTCGATAACTAAGGGCCTAGTCTTACGCTAGAGATACTAGCGGTCCTCGACGTACTTAGCGACTAGCTTAACGTTAAGCTTATCTACTTCGGCGGGGTCTAGGTCCTCGTTAACGAGATTAGGGTAGTTGTCTAGGTTACTCTTCTCCTAGACCTATCCGATAACCTTACGGGCAACCGCGCTACTATATACTAAACGGTATAGCGTCTCGTTAGGTAATAGGTTCTTCGCTATAGGATCCTTAATATCGTACTAAGAGACGTTAGTATAAGGGGAGCGTACGCTATATATAGTACGTAGTAGGGCGTCGGCTATAACCGTATAGATACGCGTCTCGATAGACTCTCGAACGAGACTAGTTAGCGCCTCCGCGGTATCGTTCTCGCGCTATTTAGTATTATTGTTTTAGAATAGATAGTCTCGTATAATAACCTCTATATCTTCTAGGCTAAGGGTATAAGTAGAGCGAATCTACTTAAGGAACCGCACTTCGTATTTGTACTATAAGGCCTAATCGATAGTTTCGTTAATATTTAAGGTATAGACCGTTACTAGGTATTCTTAGCCTATATAGTAAAGTCGACCGCTAGCTTAAAGCTTAATATAGAACGAGACGGCGTCGAGTATAACTATATAGCGAGCTGCCTTCTAGTAGTTAGCGGACTCGGCGCCTATACGTAACGATATAATTATAACGCGAACGTTAGGGTTGTTTAAGAAAGCGCGCTCGGCTAAGACGCGGCTACAATTACTAATACTAGCGTAAATTACAATATATTCGATCTAGAGTAGGCCGTATATAGCCTCGATAATTAAGAGAGAGATAGGTTCGTAGGCCTAGACTACGAGTTTTAGCAACTAGATAAGTACGACGTTACGGAAGATCTCTAGAAAGGTATAATACTTCGGCGATAGGCGGTAGAGGAAGTTAAGGTAGCTAAATCGATCGAAGGGCGGTAGCGTCTAGAGGTTACTCTTAAGCGATATATAAATATATATAAAAGGGTCGATAGAGCTATTAGTTCTATAATAAAAGGTTAGCAATATCTAAATTATAGAAACTTTAGGTATATACCTAAACCGTAGCTAAAAAAGGTATATACCTAAAGTTTTAGAAAACTTATAGTAAGTTAATAAGCTTAGTACTCGTATCTAAGCGGCGTCTTAGTATAACCGAGCTAATAGGGTTGTTAGAGGTTAGTATAAGCTAACGGCGTAGGCTAGTAGCGTAACCGGTCTTATCGTCTTCGTTTATAGTATAGAGACGCTTAGTCTCTACTATATTAGTAAACTACCTATAGGCTATATTATAGATCGTATAGCTAGTATCGTCTATATAAATCTCGATATTATAGAAGTATATAGGTAGGATATCGGCGCCGATACGATAGTCGACGCTATTCGCTATAAGTGTTTAGCCCTTAATATAGCGGATTTAGACTAGACCTAGAAGTAGTAGTATTACGAAGCTAATATTAGCCGTACTACCTATCGCCTTATAGATCGCTTTAGGATAGAGCGCGGCTAAGTAGTACCGGTTAAGTAGGAGATTCGGGCAGCCCGTAAGCCTATATAGGGTATCTAGAATCTTACTCTAGTTACAGTCGTAGAGTATCTCGAACTTATAAGATAGACGTCTATATTCCTCGACGTTTAGGCTATTCTTCTTAATACTAGAACCTAAATCTAAGAGGTTCTTAACTTAGCGCTAACTAAAGCAGACAATCGATGCTATATTATATACGTAGTTACGAATAACCGTAGCCGAGATAATAGCTATACTATTCTATAGATATAACTTATATAGTACGTCGGTCTAGTTTACCTTAGGGTTACCTACTATATAACCCTCGTCGGCCGCGATAAGAGAGAACGAGTCTTCTAGGATAAGTAGGACGTTTAATATTATAAGCTCCGCCTACTAGAGGTTAGTAAGCGTAGTGCCTCTATCCTCGTCGTCTAAGATATCGCCCGCTTAGCCGTCGGCGTCCTTATTATCTTCGTTATAAGCTATAGTACGCTTCTTAGAGACCCTAACGGTCTATCCGACCTCGAGGATCTATCTAGGTAGTACTTAGTAGGTAGTAAGCACTAGATTTCGCGATGTTTGTTTATTATCGCCGCTCTAGGAGGCTAACTAACTCTTTAGAGCCTCGAGGTTCGTAGGGATAGATATAGACTCGGCAAACTAATTATCTCGCTAATTCTTCTTAATACTAAGTAAATAGAACGTATATATATAGATATACTTAGAACGGTTACTATCTAGATCGTAGAAGTATATACCGGCATTAGTAAGCTAAGCCGTAAGACTATTTAGTAGGTAGACGATAATCGGTAGGCGGTACTTAGGGCGTAGACTAAGAGTCGATATAGCTAAGCGTATAGATGCTTTACGATTAAATGCCTCGTCGCTCGCTTGTATCTTCTCGATAATATCTCGCTTCTTAGGCGCTTAGTTAAGGGGAAACTAGTCGCGATAGGCTTCTAGGTACTTCGTAGTAGCTATGTTTATTACGACGCTTATACGGGTACGGACCTTATCTATATATAAGAAGTTAGTAAAAGTTTCGTTAGTAGGAAGGAACTTTAGATATATACCTAAAGATTATAACGATCGGAAATAATAAAACTTTAGGTATATACCTAAATCTCGTAAGAATAGGTGCGTACCTAAAGTTTTATAATAAATCGTAGGGAAAACTTACTATCGTAGACCTTAATCTAGCGGGTAGTCTCTTTCGCTATTTCGTAGATCGTTATAAGGACCTAAATAGTCTTACCGAGGCTAACGTCGTCGCCTATAATAGCGAACCGAGCGGAAGAGAGCATTATACGCTTAAGGTACGTAGCACTAGATACCTGCTAAGGCTATAAGCTTAGCCCGTAGTATATAGCCTTAAATCCTAACTTAGTAAAGCCGTCTAGTACGCTTAACGTTTTAGGTATAACGCCGAGCGTAGCGTAGGCGTCCTCGAACGTAGGTGCCTTAGCGCTCTTCTAGTTTATAGCAGAGTTAATAAGCGTAAACATCTTGCTATCGATAACTAGGGTACTATCGGTGTTATAGGCGCTAGTACGCTTGTTATTAGTATCTTCGGCGTACCGCTATTAAAAGGCTTATACGTCGCTTACGTTAACCTTAGGCATTATAGTATTAAACCCTAGGCGCTCGATCTTAGTAGGATCGCTAAATAGCTATAGATATAGACGTATACTACCGGTAGTATTAATAATATTATTAATATAGGTAATGCGCGCCTCGTTATTAGCAAAGTTATCTAGGCGTAGGCTAGTCCCTAGATTTATATTGCCGCGCTTAGACAAAATGTCGAAGGTCTTAAGCGTAGTATCCGGGTCGGTATTAGCTTATATATACCGTATCTCCGTAGTAGTAGATCTATCGTAGAGACCCTTCTTAGCGAGGTCTAGCAACTGCTCTATAATATTGCCTATACGCTCGTCCTACTCCTTAGTATTTACTCGGCTAGCTTTCGGGTTAATATAGACCGGGGTAGTAGTAGTAGCGACGCGGGAGATCTTTATCGGCTCGAGTAATAGGTTAACCGCGTTATTATTGTTATTCTTATTCTTTATCTTATTATATAGGTATAAGAGTAGTAGTCCTCGATAGAGGTCTTCTCCGTAAATATCTAGCTCTAAGACTAGGTAGACTAGCTAGAGAGCAGGTCTATAAAGCGTAGTAGGAGTGCCTACGAAGAACGTAGGAATATACGCTAGATCTAGCCGATCGATTATAGGATTAAGGGAGTCTAGAATAACCTTTATCTTCTATACGGCGCGGATATAGATAAAGGCTATACGCTTTAGGTTGCCCTTAACGGTATCGGGATAGCGTAGGCCGGAAAGGGCGCGATCTACGACGTCGTCGTCCTCCGCGATTATACTCTTAACCTTAATCTAGCCTTTAGTAAAGCTAGAGATAGTCCTAAGGATCTTATTCGGCGTAAGCTAGAGTCGGTAGCTCTACTAGTTACTGTTATCTTTCTCGTCGATATCTATCTTATCGACGTCGTTATTAGAGTCTTACTCTACTATATCGTCTAAACCTTAGGCGTCTTCGCTATTGCTAACGTATTCTAATAAAACGGGCTGTTTGCCCTTACGCTTAGTCGGTCTAGCCTTATAGCGAATGCCCGCTAGGGGTCTAGCGTACTTAGCCGACGCGCTCTCGTATTTACTAAATATTCGCTATAATAACTTAGTACTATTCTAAAGAGGAGAATTGAGAATATAGAAACTTTAGGCGTATACCTAAATTATAAACCTTCGAAGAAACTTTAGGTACGTACCTATTTAATACGCAGAATAGGTATATACCTAAAGTTTTATCTTTAGAGTTAACTTAAGGCGTATACCTAAATCGTAGTGTTTTAAGGAAACTTTAGGTACGCACCTATTTAACGCGTAGAATAGGTACATACCTAAAGTTTTATCTTTTAAGTAGAATCGATATAACGGTAAAGGAAAAAAAGAATAAAAAAAAGGGGGTATACTTAGGCCTATTATACTTACGACGCGATATAAGTAGAAATACTTAAACGCTAGCTCGAGCTTCGTTATTATACGTACGAACTAGTCGCCGACTAGGATCTCTATAGCTCCTACGGTAGTCTCGTTCTTAATAGATCTAGAGGAGTAGGCGGCTATATAGATACCTTAACTATAGGATAGGGCCGTTACTGCGCCGCGGGTCTTATCTATAATAGCCTTAAAGCTATTAACGCGACCTTCCTTAAACCTCTACTCGGCTAGGTTAAGCTTATCTTAGTCTATCTCTATACCGATAGTCTTGTCCTACTTAGCTTTAGTTAACTTCTTAGGCGTATTAGCGGTCTTAGCCTTCTTTACTAGCGATTCTTTCGGAGAAGGATCGCCGAGGCTAAGTAGTAGGGTATACTACTTCTTAGTAGTAGACGTCGGGGTTTAGGGCGGGTCGCTTAGCGGACTAGTGCCTAATTTACGCTTACGCGCGCTAGGGATAAGTAGGGAACTTATAGCTACAGTTTTTTCGCGATTATAGTAATGTGTTTCTTTCGAAAATAGTTTAACTATTAGTATTTTTAAAGAAACTTTAGGTATACACCTATTCTAGTGCTAGTAATAGTAAGTGCTACGGAAGGTTAATGTTAATGTTTAAGTTAAAAAGAGGGAGCAGGTTTATAAAAGAAGAAAAGTTATATTACGTACGGACTACGTGTTTGCCGCTAGCGGTATATCCCGCGTCTAATAGCGATATTTGCTTTTAACGCTTACCCGCACTAGTGTTAGGTAATAGCCTATAAGGTTATATAAGGTTATATAAGGTATAACGTAAGGAAATTTTAGGTGCGTACCTAAAGTTCTATTAAACGCTTATTATTGCTACTTACTATAACAACCTTATACTACTATCTAATTAAGGCGAGGATATTATTCTCCGAACTGTCGATCGAGCTAAAGGATTAAATCCTACGCTATCTAGTAAACGTTAGGCATAGAGACTATAAAGTCTAGGTTGCTTATAACTATAGCATAGATAGGGAGTAGCAGATATAATATAAGCGCTAGCTAGCGGGGTTCGGTATCGATAGTTAGACTCGAACTATCGCGTAGGATTAGATATATACGGCGGTCCTAGTCGCTCTCTATATTAACGGTAGTCCCGAATTGCGACCCTTATTATATATGCCTATACTTACTAACTACGGCGACGAAGCGGTTCGGATAGCAATAGCGAGTATACGGCCTAGTCTCCGGTTTAGCGAGGTCGTAATTAAGACGAAGTCGGATCCTCCTTTGCCTATTAAGAAGCGTAAACGCTACTTCTCGTTATTGCCGGTACGGAGTTTAACGATATATATCCGTATACTCTCGATTATATAGGGTAGTTACTTACTACCTTATTGTCCTTAGCGGCTAGTACCGACGCCCGAGAATATACTATAGGAGACGTCTTATAAGGTATTAATTAATACGAGTAGCTATAATAATAGTAGGCCTAGTACGATAGCACAATTGTTAGCCGCATTTAGACCGCTATATAGTCTCGGAAATAACCTTTACCTATGCGATAGAGAACGTAGTTAAAGGAGGCTCGACGAATATATTAACTTAAGCTCGGAGAGTATACTAAGGTAGTAGTCGCGATCTGTATACGACTAATTGCTATTCGTTAAGTACCTAGTAGACAACCTCTACTTAAGTTATTGTAATACATTCTTCGGGTGTCGTAGCTCGGCGTTAGTACCTCTACGACTCTACGACGTCGCCCTCGTATATTTCCGGTTTGTATAGACCTTACGTTCTAGACTCTAGGATATACGAGATAAGGATCGGCGGTAGTTAAAAGACGTATAGCAAAGTGCGGATAGATTAGCGGTATATACTAGATTTTGCTTAATATCGGTCGCACTCGTATACGGCGGTTTTATATATAATGTTCTAGTTTCTCGCGCGGCGTAGCTACGGTCGCCGGATTATAGGAAGCACTAGTATTTGTATTAGATTGTTACCGATCTAGGTAATAAGAATAAAGGTATATTTAGCCTTAAGCGTTATACTCGGTATAGACTCGATAAGAAAACTTAGCTATCGATATAGTATCGCTTCTTAGTTTATTACTATCTACCGGACTTTAACGTTACGATAGCGGATGTTAAGGCGCTTCGCTATAACCTTAAACTGCTATATAGCGAGATAGAGTACGAGATCGGAATCGGGGCATTTAACCTCGAAGGTAACGTTAAAGTCTTAGGAACGATTATATATTAGTAGCGCTATAGTATCGCCTACCTAGCGAACGATATAGTAGATATAACTCTAATCGAACTTCTAGAGGGGGAGGAGGCGTACGATAACGATATTACGCTCGTCGTACTATAGCGACTAAGTATAGCGAAGGAACGCGAGCTACTAGTAATAGAAGAGGGTACGGCTACTCTACGTAAAGTATCGATAGAGGAAGAGAACCCGACGCTACTTAAAGGTAATGTTCTTAGATTAGGTATATAATACTACGATTATAGAAACAGTCTCTATAACATTAAATTATATAAATAATTATATAAGTATATAAATAAGTAATAACGTCTTTATTCAATTAATTATAGTCCTTCTAGCTTATACAACTACGTAATAATTTCGTTACTTAAGTAGTTAACTATATAAAGAATTTAGGGCCTATTAAGTAAAGTTAGTCTACCTCGTTATCGTCCTCGATAACCCTATAGTATATATAAGGGTTAAGAGCTATAGTAATCTATATATTAAGTAGATAGTGTAATAGAATATCTAGCGGTGTTCTATAGCTCCGAGTAAATGTAGATCGCTATATATAGTAGTAGAGAACGCCTCTTCCGAGATGCTAATTTCCGACTTTATAGGTCGAGATTTCTACCTATACTACGAGGCTCTATCTCTAATAGCATAGTATAGCTTCCGAATAAAGAGAGGTTAGTACTATATAGCAATTTTGTTATTCTAAGCATATAGAATAATAATAGTATAATAGAATCCTACTATTCTCGACGCTAGTCTAGTAAAGTCGATAAAGCAATAAACCTAGATTATACGCTATTATATATAATAGGCTATCTGTTCATTTAGTGCTACGCTAGTCGCTCGCTATTCAATCTTATTTAAGCGCTATCTACTTAGTTAACCGGCCTATATCTACTTATTTAACTATACGATTAAATGTTATAGAGACTATACGTAAATAAAGGAACTTTAGGTATATACCTATTCTACGCATTAAATAGGTGCGCACTTAAAGTTTCTTTATTTATATACACTTATTATATAACTACGGTTTTAGGCGTACGCCCGAAGTTTTTGCTATTATCGGCGCTATCTAGTAGCCGTATTAAGCGGCAGCTATACCTAGTGTTCGGCTAGCCTTACCTTACTATTTCGCGACGGAATCTACTCGTCGTTATCGTCGTCGTTAGTAGACGTAGAGTTACTATTATCTAGCCCTCTTAGTCGCTAAATCTATCACATCGCTATAAAGCAGTTAATAAGATCTTCGCTAATCCTCTACTATCCTTAATTACGGAGCAGATTAGAAGTATAGCGGTATATTATATAAAGTTAGTTCTTCTTGTTTACGGTACTAACGAGCGACTAATGCTATAGGATAGTGCTATTCTAGATAAGGTTACTCGCGCTAACTAGGACGGCGGCTACCTACTTTACCTAGTATTAACTAGTAGTACCGGGTATTTTCTTCTATCGAACGGCTTAATAGATTTTGCTTTTATCGTATACTAAGAGGATGCGTATCTAATTTATTATATAACGCCCTATACTGCGCTTAACCTATTACGCAATGTTTAGGTAATCCCGACTAAGTAAGGCGAGTACGTCGAAATAGTACCTCGCCTACCTATACTATAGTCGGCGTTCCTAGCTATTGCGGCGAAAACCGTCGTCCTAGTTAAAGAGTAGCTAAAGGCGGGTTTGCTAGATAGCGGTAAATAAGGTAAAGCCGCCTTCTATAGTATTACTACTACCGCTCTAGGCGACGATAATATTAGGTCTCCTACCCGTTATCCGATATACGAGGTCGTACGAAAAGCTATAGAAACCGGCTCTCTCTTTATCGGTAACTTCCTCTAAGAAGAAGCAGCGTAACCGTACCTAATCCCCTAGACGCTTATCGGGCTTTAAGAGTATATAGAGTATATAGCTAGTATAGCGGTATCTATATACCTAGCTTAATCGCTAAAGCGCCCGTTTAACGATGCCTACGTACTAATCCGAGTTGTTATCCTCTTCCGAATCGTTATCCTTACGCTCCCTATACGCTACTCGATACGTTTAGTAGGTAGTAACGAGTTAGTCGATCGTCTCCTTTACGTAGCTATAGAAAGCTTACTCTAGCCTTCCCGAACCGGTAGCTTAGAGCTAGCTACGGAGGAAGTCGGTAGTATAGGCGGTCTACTAGAGCGCGGTAGTATAGAAGCGTAGTTAAACCTAGTTAAAGAGATTAGCTAGGAGCTAGGCGGCGTACGTAGTACGGAGGCTTGCTATAATATTTAAACCCTAACGACTTCCTTCCTACTCTCTATCGTCTGCGCCTAACTAGTCGTAACGATTATAAGAGAGTCTATACTTTATACTAAAGGAACTACTATTATAGGTCGTAGTTAGTAAGTCGAATAGTATATTAAGCATTGCCGACGTAGAGGCTTCCTTAATAGCGCAGGTTATACGATCGAGTTAGGCGGTATTTACGCCTATATTAACGGACCTTTACGAAAGGACTATATATATTACAAAGAGCTAGCGGTTTAACTATAAACGTATAAAGTCGACGACGTGCTTACTCTTAAGTACGAAGAAAGGCTAGTAAGTACGACGCCTATCTACTCCCTCGGTTAGGCTTAGGCGAGTTGTAGACAGATTAGGCTAATAGAGTAGGTCCTAGCAAGTACGAACCTCTCCTCGTACGCTAAAGGGAACGGTGCTCGAGGCGTAGCTATCTAGCGTATTATACGCCTATATAATTTCCGCTTTAAAGGCGTCTAAGATACGAGCTCGGCGAAATATAGTATCTCGGGCAATAAGGGAAGTAATAGCGGCTACCTAGTCGATAGTAGACTAGGAGAATACAAGAAGCGGTAGTATTAACTAACTAAAAATAGGTTCTACCGTTCGGTTAATAAACGCGAAGAGATCCTTCGATATATTATATCCTTAGAAGAAGCCGATACTACTAAGCCGCTCTACGGACTTATAGAGTAGTTTGCCTCGGATACTATAAGCCTCTTATATACCGAACTACTAGTATACTTAAGGATGCTCGATATTAAGGCCGCTAGTCTTCGTAATACTATAGGCTGTCCGGTAAAGGGCGATAAGCGAAGATACTACTACGTCTTCTACTACTAGTCTAGTAGGGATATCTTCCTACGCGAGGTCGAACTAAGCGCGGTCTATATTACGATATATAGGGTTAAACTAGCGCTCGAGGGACTAATCGAGGAGTTCTTTAAGCTCTAGGGGAGTCTATACCTCTAGACGGATTTTAGTCCTATACTATATAATAACTAGTTCTATATACCGCTAATATATATCTAAGTCTCGATGTAACCGACGTTCGATACCCTACTATAAATAATATAGTCGTAGTATAGCTACGTCGACTATAGAGTCTTAATTTGCTAGTAGCGGATCTATAATATCGTAAGAGATTTTACTAACGTTGCGATTGTTACCTTCTACGCCTTGTTTCTATTAAGCGTATACGTAATTATATACTTGCTAGAAAAATAGGGGATAATATACGAGCACTCGAGAAGGATAAGTATCGCGAAGCGTAGGAATAAGGATAGTATTAATAAAGTAAGCCTATTTACGCTTGTTTATATAATAGCGACGTTACCGGTTAATCTTCCGATTTCGATTCGCTTTAGAGAGTAGAAGGTTAGGGAAGAAGAGGTACGTATTAAATCTAGAAGTATCGAGTCTAGTCGCGATCCGTATATACTTATAGCGTTCGGGTCGTATCGGAGAGCGGCCTACTAGTATATACTACTCGTAAGTAATAGTCTTTATAAAGCGAGGCGTATAGAATAACCGAATACCGGCTTTATAGGTCGCAAGTAAGGTTATAGGGAGGAGAAGTGCGTTAATGTCCTAGTATCGAGTAATATAAAATAGCTAATTAGTAGATATAAGGTACGACTTCTCGAGTAATAGGACTATAGAAGGTACCCTATTAACCTACCTAGCGAGGAGTCTACGCTAGTCGACGCCTCGGAGCTACTCGTATATATATATCGGGAGCTTGCTATACTCTACGACGTACGCAAGTACATCCGGGAGCTAGTAAAGTTAACTTTAGGCGAAGGCAGCGGTAGTACCCTTAGTAACAAATTCTACGAGTATAACTTTAGGCGGTATCGGCTCCTCTTCTTCCGCGTCTATATCCTAGTCTTAGGAATACTTATAAGAGTAACTATCTATAGCGAGCGCTTAGTAAAGTACTATCCGACTATAAGGGGTCGATATAATAGGTAGGTTATCTAGTTCCTCGTCGGAATTAACCCTAGCGTCGCTACTCGAAGGACTACTTAAATCCGATTAGATTAAACTACTAGTTACCGAAGGTACTCGCGAGCTTTCGAGCGTAACGTCGCTATTATCGTCTCGACCCTACCGACCTCGCGGTAGCGTAGGTCGTAGCGGTAGTAGGGGTTCTAGTAAGGTAGGGCGCGGGTTACGCCCTCTAGGATTTAGCCGGATACGTAGTAGGAGCCCGCGTTATAGCTACGATAGCTAAGCTCTAGGACGAGGCCTTTATAAGCTCTCTCTTAAATTAGACCTAGTAATACTATCTCTTAATCTAGACGGGCTTCGCCTTAAGCTAGGGCTAGGAATACTATCTCTAGAATTAGACTTAGATATACTCGCGCTTACGATCGGTCGACTACGCCGTACTAAGGCTAGTAGTTAATTCGTCCCGTCTCTTAAAGTAGGCAACGAGGGGCTCTCTAGAATAGGAGGGAAGGAGAGACTTCTTCGAGAAGTTAGCGAAGCAGGTTAAGTAGCGGACTTCGAAGCTAGTAATAGGGGAGAATAAGCTACGCTTACTTAGAAGTCTAGCTTAGGCGGCGTCGTAGGTAACGAGGGGCTCTTTAGAATAGGAGGGAAGGAGAGACTTCTTCGAGGAGTCGGCGAAGTAGGTTAAGTAGCGGACTTCGAAGCTAGTAATAGGGAAGAATAAGCTACGCTTCCTTAGGAGTTAGGCTTAGGCGGCGTCGCTAGTATAGAAGCTAGCGGGGAAAGCGTCGCTAGTATAGAAGCTAGCTAGGAAGGCGTCGCTAGTATAGAAGCTAGCGCGGGAGGTATCGCTAGTATAGAAGCTAGCGCGGGAGGTATCGCTAGTATAGAAGCTAGCGCGGGAGGTATCGCTAGTATAGAAGCTAGCTAGGGAGGTATCGCTAGTATAGAAGCTAGCGCGGGAGGTATCGCTAGTATAGAAGCTAGCGCGGAAGGTATCGCTAGTATAGAAGCTAGCGCTAGTAGGGATTGTACTATAGCGGACGAAGGGGGTCTAGTAGCTATCGGAGCGGGATAGTAAACTATTCTACGTAGGGTAAGAGGACCTATATACGAAGGGAGAGTATTAGATAGGTATACTAGTTAAGTACTATCTATTTTAGAGAGAAGGGGACGTAGAGGAGCCCGCCGAATAGCTAACCGAGGCTAGTCGTAGGTAGGGATAGCCTATACGATCGATTATTAAACGAGCGACGTAGAAGTGCTATCCCTTAGAGTAGAGCTAGCGGCGTTAGCTCTAGCGAATTAATCGACTACCGCGATAATATCGTCGATCTCGAGCTAGTTAATATAGGTAGTAAGGAGCTATAGCCTATCTCTAGTATTTGTACGCGGCGCTATCTATAAAGAGAGCGGTAGTAGTCGTAGTGCTAGGAGAAGTAGCCGTCCCTAACTAGCCGAATAGTACTAACTCTAGAGTGTTTAACTACCTACTACGCCTATTTAGCTACGAAGTAGAGGGTTAATATAGGGGATAGGTTAGGTAGCCGAGGAGGTAGACGATATAGCGGCTAGATATAGTAGTAGCGCAGACGAAGAAGATACTACGCCTAGGTCTTACTTAGCTTACTATGCTTTCTTCTAGGCTCGTCGTAGAGCCGTACTCGCTAACTTCCTTATAGTACGTTCGGCCTTCTTCTTCCGCTCTTCCTCTTTAGTACCGAGTAGCTTACGCTATCCTTTAGGCGGTATCGTATTAATTCCGTTAATAGCGGAGGGCAAAGCTTATATATAAGCCGCGCTAATAAGTATAGAATTCGAGGAGGTAGTAGTTCTATCTCGCGGAAACTACTAATACTAGAAAGGGCTACCCCTTTCTAGCGATATATTTTATATATAAGAGAGTAAGGAATAGCAGCGTAGTATATTTTACGTATAAAGCAGTACGTATAAGCAGGTTCGTATACTGCCTACGGCCTTCCCGTAGACGTTGCAAAACCTAAAGTCTAGTAATTAAAGGACACTATAAACAACTTAAAACTTTAGGTACGTACCTAAAACTAGGTGTTTTAGGTACGTACTAAAAGTTTTAAGTTGTTCCTCTATCGGACTGTAAGATAAGTAAACCTAAAGAGTATTATAGGTAGGTCTATTATTAAAGGTAAAAGTCCTTGCTAGGCGATAGGCGGAGTAATACGAGATACGGGGTAAGGTTCGTAGTAGCCTTCCGTAATAGCGAAGGAAGGCTATTTAATTAGATAGTTAGCTAGGTTCTAATAATGTTTAATTAATATCGGGTAGACAGGTTAGCTAGATTTCGGGAAAGGGTACCTCGTATACTTAATATAAGACTAAAAGTATAGCTAAGAAGATAGGTAAATCCCTACTTACGGAACCGGAGGGTAAGGGATAGGGGAATACGTACCCTATATATTTCTTAACCGGAAGCGCTCCGTCGCGTTCTAATAGAGCGAGGGCCGTATCGCTAGTTATAGCTAATTAGCTAGACGCGGGCGCGGTCGAGATACGACTTAGAATACGAACGCCTTCTTACTTTAATATTTCTTAAGCGCTTCGTCGTATCCTAGCGAAGCGGCTTGCTAACTAGAAGCGCTTCGTCGTATCCTAACGAAGCGGCTTACTAACTAGAAGCGCTTCGTCGCATTCTAACGAAGCGGCTTAATAACATCCTTGTCCTTGCTACGACTACCGAGACGTATAAATTCTTCCTCGAATATAGCGATATAACGTAAAAACTAGTCGATAGCGTAGTTAGTCTAATAAGCGATAATTATTAGTAGATCTCCCTTATTCTAGTTCTCGAGTATTACTTTAATAGCTTATATAGAGACATAGGTCTTACTAGTACCGGGTAGGCCTTAAATAATAGCAAGACGCGCCGTTAGAATACAACGGAGCGCTTCTAGTTAGAAGGCGTCTAGAGTACTATTAGGCTTAGAAGGCTAGTGCTTAACTATATTAATATTCTCGAAGCTCTTATTAGAGTTATTAACTAGGATAGAGCTTAGATCTCGCTTCGGCTATGCTTTAATATACTTAGGCGCCGAAATGTAAGGCTATATACTAACGAGGTACTCTAATAAGGGGAAACCCTCGCGCATTATATACTAAAGGCTAAGTAAGGTGTACCGATTAGCTTCGAAAAGTCCGCTACGGTCCTCTACTATAAGATATTCTATAGTAGGATCTAGCTCTAACTCCTCGGGACAGGTAAAAGCGAGATTAGGCTTAGGTAGATTCTACTAAAGTCCCTCTAGTAGTCGAGCGGCAATAGTAGCGATAATAGCGCGAGACACGAACTTATTATTTATTAGTATAAGAACGACTAAGCTACCGGCGATAAGGCGCTTTAACTGTTCCTATAGAACTTTCTTACTAGTACGGAGGAGACTAAAAGTAACGTAGACAGCGAAGCTATATATAGACAAAGTCGCGCCGCAGATATAAACCTACTTAGGTTAGTATATAACGGGCGGCGCGTTAAAGGGGTAAAGGCGAGACTAACCTTAGTATAGATGCCGACTTTGCTATTAAATGCGTCCTTAGCGGTATATAGAGTATAGCGAGTTATTAAGACTACTTCGCGAAGGCCGCGGAGAGTATCTTCGCAGTTCCTATAGAACTTTCTTACTAGTACGGAGGAGACTAAAAGTAACGCGGACAGCGAAGCTACGTATAGACAAAGTCGCGCTATAGATATAAACCTACTTAGGTTAGTATATAATAGGCGGCGCGTTAAAGGGGTAAAGGCGAGACTAACCTTAGTATAGATACCGACTTTGCTATTAAATACGTCCTTAGCGGTATATAGAGTATAGCGAGTTATTAAGACTACTTCGCGAAGGCCGCGGAGGGTATCTTCGCGGTATAGCTCGTAGAGAGTGCTCTAAGAGAATAGTTCTATAAGGGAGGCGATAAATAGTAAATAGGGCTTATCGACGTCGCACGTAAGGGCGAGCGTTCCTATCGCTAGTTATAGCTAATTAGCCCGCGGCTCTTACTATATCGCTAGTTATAGCTAATTAGCCCGACGTAGGCGTATTTAAGATACGACTTAGAATGCGACCGCCTTCTTATTTAGCTCGTAATATACGTAGGCGGCCTACGAGTAGGCGCGAGAATATATTCTTTTATACCTTCGATATTATAATATCGAATAAATAGAGAATAGTTCTATAAGGGAGGCGATAAATAGTAAATAGGGCTCGTCGACGTCGTACGCGAGGGTAAGCGTTCCTATCGCTAGTTATAGCTAATTAGCCTACAGCCCTTACTATATCGCTAGTTATAGCTAATTAGCCCGACGCCGGCGCCCTACTATATACCCGCTATACGCCTAACCCTAACCCTAAAGTGCCCTATAGTAGGCGCTAAGTACTAATAATCGGCGAAATACGATAGAGTAGGAGCGCTTCTAGCTAGGAGTAGTCGGGTTATTATAGACGCGGTTAAGGCGGTCGTTACTTACGATTATAGCGAATCTAGCGACTACGGCGCGATATATAGCCTCTAACGTTAAAGTAGGCAAGGTCTCTACGTAGATAATCTACTATAGTAGGATTTCGGAGCCGAGTATTACGGTCTCGCCCTAGATAAGCAGTTAGGTACCTTTAACGCGGCGAAGTATATAGATACTTATCGGTAGGGGAACGAGGGCGGAGTAGCGCCTATTTATATCCTCCTTATCGCTTAGGCGTAAGAGAGTCCGCTAGGCGATAGGATCGATTACCTAGAGGTAGCGTTCCTACTCGCTAATACTATACTACTTCTTACTATTACTATTCGGGGCAGGTTAGGACACTTAGTTAGTAGGTACGCGAGTCTAGTCTATGCCGTACTTCTTATAGAACTCCTCGTATAGCCGCTCGTAGACGTCCGAGCTACCGAGGCTACCGATAAGTTCTTCGCGTCGAGTATCTAGCTACTTCTTACGAATACGCCGAAAGAGATAGCGTATAAGGCTAGCAAAGTCGGCTATATTATTACGGAATAGCGTAGCTATCGCGAATACTAAGACTATATACTCGTTATCGAGTAGTATCTATATAGAGTTACTCTATAGAGAAAACTTATTCTTAAAGTAATAGCCTTTATCGCTAATAACGATAGATAGCCGGGCGGCGCGCGTACCCTATAGAAGAGATATATTATTAGACACATACTCTAGTAGGAACGCCTCGTCCTTCTCCTCTTCCTTAGCGGCGTCGTATATACGCTCGGCGGTATTATCGAGTATAGTAAAGTCGTTAAGAGACTCTTCGGGTTCCTCGATATCGCGGAGTTGCTCGAGTTTCTAGCCGTATCGCGTCTTATATATAACGCCTAGTTGTATAGTCTTCTAGACCTACGAATCCTTAGTAGTAATAAGGATAGTACGAGTAGTCTATAGGCTTTCGACTAGCAACCTATTAACGAAAGTAATAAGACCTTCTAGCTTAGCGGTAGCACCTTTAATATAGTAGGTAGGATTCTTAGGATCGGGCTTAACGTTAATATATATAGCGACGTTAATATAGCGCGCGTAGCCCTCTCTAAGCCTAAAGTATTAGGCGCAATTATTACGCTAGGCATTAACGGCCGTATTAGGGCTAATCTTATATACGAGTATATAATCCGGTAGGGCCGGATTGTACTCGTTAAAGAAGGCCTAGACTACTAAGAATACGAGGTTATATACGTCGGCGTCTATATACTTTAGTAGAGCACGCTACTCGCTACCGGCCTTTACTATTTAGATATCGATACCGATATACTAGCCCGGCTTAGACTCTATAGGCAATCCTAGATAGGCCTAGACGTAGGCATCGATAAGCTCCTACTTATTCGGCGTAGGTAGGCGAGTATCGACGTCTATCGAGGCCTAGTCGGTAGCGTTAACTATAGATATAGGAATTTGTATATCGGTAACGGAGCGAGGCGCGATATTACTCTCGATATACGCGCGGTAGAGTACGGCTATAATAAACGTTAGCAGAGGAGAAATAAGTAGTAGGCAGACTATTTTGCCGTCCGGACAAAAAGAAAAAGGCATATAAGCGACGACTAGATTGCCGGCCGGCAAAATAGTCTATATATAGAAAGAGAAAACGTATCTCGGTAGTTGCGACGCTATTTTTCGATATATTCGGACTAATAGACGACGGCGTAGAGGACCGTAATAGTCTTGCTAGTGCCTACGTTATTGGCGAGGATAGCGCCTTATATAGGCGACTTCTATATTTAGAGAATCTACGCGATTGCCTAAGGCTACTATAGCTTTAAGGCGAGATCGCGAAATGTAATACGGAATCTATACTTACTAATAGGGTTAATCTCGCCGTCTAGGAGCGTAGTAACTATAATGCCCGTCGCGGCGTACGCGTCTATAAATATAGAAGGGACGGCTAATACGCTATTTATATAACGTAATATATTGCTAAATATAGTATTCGTATCCGTAGGGGACTATAGAAGTTCGCGGTAGTCTAGGGAGTCGGCGGTATAGTACTTGGCCTCTCGGTTAATATAGTCCTATATAGCCGATAGTAGATTATCGTTTATATCTTAGGGTAGAGGTATACCTACGGTACGGTAGACCTTCTCCGTATATTAGCGGTAACCTTTATAGAGAAACCGCTTATTAGCCGGATCGATAGTAGTATAGTCGTTAAAGAAGATTAGATTACGGCGCTCGGCAAGGCATTTAATATATTCGTCGCGTATAGTCTAATCCTACGTATCTAGATCGCGGGTATTAAGGTTAGTAGTCTTGCCCGCGAATAGGTTATAGCGTATACCCGAGAGGTATTAAACAGTATTATTATACTCTTAGGCCGAACGGAGAATAGTGCGTTTTATATTAGTAAAGAATTCGCTTTCGACGTCGGCTAGAGCCTAGCGAGCTTCGTTATCGGCTAGTTTTTAGTCTTAGGCCTACTCTACGGTATTAAACATCGTAGTACCGGGGACTCTATATACGATAGGCTCCGCGTTAGCCCTACTATAGAAATCCTTCTTAAATACGTACGCTATACCCCCTACTTCCTTGTTCTTACGAACCTTAGTATACTAGTATTAGACTAGTAATATAAGGCGAAAGAGGACATTTCCGTTAACCTCCTAGCCTTAAATACTCTTAGCTACCTTTCGGTATTTAGGGGGAATCTCCGGAGGCACTTCGAGTACGTACGCGTAGTCTTCGTATATCTCGGCGACTATTTATACTAGGTAGGCTATACGTAAGAAATAGACGGCGAGGCGCAGTTTTAGCTTCGAATATAGGAAGCGGATATCGTTAGGTATATCCTCTACTATAAGATCGTCGATAGTAAAAGTATTATCGGGTATAGCGAAGATATACTCGAGAACAGTCTTCGTCGGGACTAAATTATTCGAGTTACCCGGTAGCTAGTCCTCCTTAGGTAGGTCGTCGTTACTATCGCGCAAACTAAATAGGTTCTATATAATAATATTAGCGTTAACTAGAAGGGATATATAACTACGAGGACTAAACCGCTAACTATTTCGCCGGCCGGTAAAGTCTAACTTCGGTATAGCGGGTTTGCTAGCCGGCAAAACAGTTAGTATATTAGTCTAGGCATATAGCGTAGAACGGAACTTACCTAATATCTACCGTTATTCTAATACTACCGACCTGCTAACTACGATATAGCCTAAAGGAACCCTTTATATAGATCCTAATAAGGGAAGTTTAGGAATAAGAGAATATATCTATTCTTCTCTAGACTAGACCCTAGGAAGCCGAGAAGATATATACCGCAATCGGCCTAGACGGGAACTCGCGTACTATTTACTAGGAACATTCTAAGCGCCTCTCTTCTAGCTTTACGTATAGCCTCGTATAGTGCCTACTTCTTATCCGTAGTTAGGCTAAACTATAGCGGTACGGTTACTACCTTAGATACCTTAGGAGCCTTAGGCTTAGGCTTAGGCTAGGCGGGTATACCCGGCGTAGGAGGAGTAGCTAGTGCATTCTAGGTAGCCTTAGTACTCTTGCCCTTAGTTCTCGTAGGGAGAGTTAGCGACGACTCGGTAGCGTTCGCGTTAGTAGTAACTATCTTCTTACGCTTCTTCGGCGTCGCTAGACTAGTCGGTACGAACTTCTCGTTCGGATTTATAATCGCCGTCGGTATATAGCGTACTAGCCGTTATTTACCGTTCGGACTAGCTAGAAGAGTAGCTCGTAGGTATAGATCGGTTTGCCGGGCGGAGAAAATAGGAGTATAGACTAGTTTACCGGATAGAGAAACGAGACAGAGGTAGGCAGACGGGGAAGGCGGTAGTAGTAGGAGTAGATTATAAAGTAGAAGAAGTTAGGGCGATAGTAGAAAGGTATATACTAGTATTAGCGCTCGGACCTCTAACCGTTTATACGGCGGGCCGCGTAGATAGCGCAAATATATAGGGCGGTTTACTTTACTAACGCGCGTATAAAAGAGACGTCCCGAGCGATATAGCTAATTTATATAGTAAAGTTAGGACCGCCTTTCGTTCGGTACGTTAGTTAAGGCCGATAGGTAAAGTCCGCTAAAACGCGCTAGTATAGGGTTTAGAACCTAATCTAAGAGGAAGGAATAAAGTAAAGCCGAAGCGACGCCGTTACCTTACCGAGATCCTATACTAGACGGACCGCTTACGTCGCCTATATAATTTTATATAGCATATCGAAGTCGTATATCTCTGTCTACGATATAGGCGAGGTTGCGCGCGAAGTAGGGCCGTAGAAGGTAGCCGAACGACGACGAAGCGGTATATAATAGTAACGTAATATATACGTAGACTTTACGTATACGGCAGGTACGAGGCGTAGAAGGAAGTAAAGTAAAGTCTAACTAGAGCAGGCGCGGCAAGACGAAATATAACTAAGGTAATACTAACGACTTTACTAGCCGGAAAAGTAGTTAACCGTCGCCGCGAGAGTATATCCGGTTAAGACGGGTTAGTAACCGATAGAGTGCTTATTAGAGACGCCGCCGTATAAACCCTTTTAACTATTTTTTCCCCGGCTAGCAAAATAGTTAGCGACTAATAAGAGGGGGTATCGTAGTAGAGATAGACCGATAGTATACTAAACCTAGGGGAGATAATAGCGGAATATAAGACCTAGCTTAGATATATATCTATAAACGTATCTTCTATTATACCCGCCTATATAATCCTATAGACGGCGTGTCTTATAGGTAAGATATAATAACTAGATAGCGGGAAATGTATAATATCGGTAGAGGCGGGAAGATAGGTAGATAAAATACCCGAGCGGTAGGGAAAGACTCTCTATCGTTACTATAGATGCTCGGCGATTACATTACGCGTACGTAAAGTATAACGAAGGTATAGGCGGGTTAGACAATAGCGGTAGGGCCTCGCGGATAATAGCAGTTCGGAATCGGTTATATAGACTCTAGATCTACGCGTAACGGCTACTATAATTCGGTTATATTAATAGTATATATTACAAGTACCGACTAGGTAGACTATATATAGGTAGGAGGAAAAACTATAGAAAAGGCTAGAGACACGATAGGAAATTGCTCTACTTAATCGGCTAGTATTTAGTATATAGACTAGACTATTTATACGCGCGCCTAGTCGGTAACCTATAGGACCTAATACCTAGGATACGCGTGCTTACTAGTCGTCCCGTAAAGGCCTACTCGAGGAGATCTATATTACTATCTACTCTCTATATATAGGGCCCGTGCGAGTATACCTACGCCTTACTCGGCATCCTCGGCGTTACTACTCTCGACTAGCACTATAGACGAGGCGCCGGCCGCTAGCTTAACGCGCTTAGTATAAGCTAATATATCGTCGGCTAGGCGAGGATATAGAGCGACTAGTAGAGTAAGAGATCGCTTAGTTAAGTAACGAGCGCGTAGGGTTAGCTCGTCTATAGCGCTAGTATCTCCGATAGAGTCGCTAGAGTTAGGGCGAATAGAAGAGCCGGCCTAACTACCTAGTAAGTATAGCTATATACCTATATAGTTAGGTTCGTAGTTAGACGGCGTTCTAAGGGAGGGAGTAGTAACTCTATAGTTACTATTATTATTATAATTATCGAAGGGACTAGTAAAACTCCGAAATCTTCGGACGAGGGGCGCGAGAGTAGGAGCGTAGTAGCCGATGTTTTATACGGCCTAGGCAAAATCGGCGTCGCAGTTAGGAGTACGCCGCTAAACGTACTTAAGATATACTATAAAGGGTGTTAGTAATTCGACCGGTAACGGAGATAATAACTACTATACTAGACGGCGAAATAGATAATAACGTACGGTACGACTTACTATACTAATTAGGAATAATAGTAGAGTCGTATTAACCTATAGCGAGGGCCTCGGTAGCGAAATAGTAAAGGTACTATATAAGTCGAATTAGACGGGTATCCTCGGTAACGTCGTCGCGGTATAGATATTACGCTATAGCGTACTTAAGATACTCGTAGTCGTATCCTTCCGTACGGTCTAGGTTACGCTTATCGGCCTAAAAGAAGTTATCTAGCGCGGGCTACTAGCGGTCGACGATAGTAGCGACTTCTCCCGCTATCGTACTACCGAGTAATAGGCAAAAGATAGCTTCGACTAGGACGAGATTTTTACGGATTAGATCGGAGATATAGCCCTACGTAGTATCTAACATCTAGTAGCGAATGCTATAGGACTTACGTATATAGGCGTCGGCTATACGCTATCTAATATTAGTATTAGCGTATTTACGGAATCGGGTTATAGAGGGTATACCGGTAGTACTATAGGCTCGTACGATCTCGTCTAACTAGATATAGTAGATCTCTTTATCTATAAGCCGGTCGGGCGGTAAGACTACTATAGTAAGCCGCTCCTAAATATCGAAATAGAAGGTCTACTAGTAGCGCGAGTCGATAGTATCGACGAGGCTTAATTCGAATACCGTAATAGTATAAGTCTATCCTACGCGAGTATAACGATTAACGATCGAGTTCTTCTTACTAAAGTCGACGACATCTACGATATACTATACGTATATACCGTAATACAGATTAATAGACTCCGTATTAGTACGCGAGGATAGGATAATAGCCTAGGTTCGAGGATTATTATTAAAGGTATCCTCGGCGGTAGCGCGCTCGGCGTACGTTATACCGGTATAGATAGTAGAGTATCGGATCTAATACAACTCTAATACGAGGTCGAGGAGTTAGTAATTAAGTAGCTCTTCGACCTAGAACACTACCTTAGACGAAAGCTAGATAATATATACGTAGACGAGCTATAGTATCGCTAGGTACTTCGGAGATAGGCGGACTAGATAGACGAGTCGATCTATACGACGGCTTAGGGTAGGAAGGGGCGTAGAGCCCTTTATATAGAACTAGAAGAAGTCCTATATTATTATCTAATATAAGGCGCTAGAGTTATATTAGCGAGAAAGTAGTAGCGGACGGTTAGACTATAGACTACTTTACCGGCTAGCGAAATAGTCGTATACGTCTACTAGTTTTCGCTAGCTAGCAAAATAGTCTATAGCGTAATAGACTTATAGGGATTAAAGAGTTAGCGTAGAGGAGGTTAGCCTTCGGTCGGCGATAGCGGCGAGGAGAGGATAGGCGGTACGGAGACTAAGCTAGCGAAATAGTACCTCGTAAGTTAGCGTAGTAGAGGGGCGCTTAATACCGCGGTCTAGCTTATCGATACGCTTAGCGAAGCGATAGTAAGCGGCGCGGTATTATACCTAGGAAATAGGAGTATATTATACCTCGATATTAACGACTTACTATAAGGGAATGTCGTCCCCTAAGGTTATAGTATAGTCGCGGATCTTAAGTTAGTTTCTCTTAGAGCGTCGGAGGACGTAGAGGCTAAAGGCAAATATCGTTAGATATATCTAGTTATCGTCGTCGAGGGGCCTACGTAGGGCTTTAGGGTTAAGTATTTAGAGGACGATATTACGAAAGTATATAGCGCCGGTATAGATATAGCGAGATAGTAGAGCTATACGATAGATTCGTAGGTCTTCGGGAATAGCGCTCTATCGGAGGCTGTAGTCGCGTTAGAAACAGCTATAGTATATAACGGTATCGGTAACGTCCGAAAATCTAAAGATAAGGTCGGTCCGATCTTAGGCATCCTATAGTTTAAGGATACGACGGAATAGAAACTAAGTAAGTATAGCGAAGTCGTTAAGATCGGTAGCTAATAGAGTCGCTATAGCAAATACGGCTACTATATACGCGTTATTAAAGAGATTCTATATAGCGTCCGTTTAGAGTAAGAACTACGTCCGGAAGTAGTATACCTCGTTATATATAATAATAGACAGATACGCGGCGCGTAAGTTAGCGAGACGAAATATATTATCGGATCGATACTTATCGTACAATTAAGTATTACGGGCAATCTAGAGTTCTCTAATAGTATTATTAGTATAGTCTCTACGCTCTATTCGATAATCGACTACCTCGAGATTCCGTAGTTACAATTCGTCCTTCTACTAATATAGCCGTAGCCGATCCTAAAACTAAGCTAGGCGGTTATATCGCTTATAGTACGCCGGGCCGGATATAAGTGTCTCCTAAATAAAGGCCTCGCGAGTAGAGATAATAAGCGTACGAGTAGTCTATAGATCGCGGTCCGAAAGGGATGCGATATATTCGATAAGTCCTAGGCCGTCGGGTACATTTAGGTAACGCCGGATAATATAGATAGGATAGCGAGACTCGCTATTAAGCGCGACGAGAGTAGCGACGTAGACATAGCGAGTATAGTTAGGATTAGGACTAAAGTACCGGTTATAGGCATCGCGCTAGGTATTAATTATCGCGGCGGTCCCGATTTAGTAGATAGGAGCGTAGCGGTAAGGCGTCGTATAAGTCTTATCTAGCTCGGTACGCAATTCGGCGATAGTCGACTTCTACGCGTTAATATCCTCTTTAAGAGGGCCTAGGCAAACACCGTCGGCTTCGTACTCTAGGTAATCGAGTGTCCTACGCTAGAGCGTCTAGCGGCTACTAATACCGAATCGCTAGTCGAGGAAAGTGTCGACTACTATTATAAGTAGGTCGCGCGGGTCGTCGTCGGGAATAGTCGGTATATTATAGAATAGGACGCAATAGCCGAAGATAGAGTCTAGCACGATACCTCGCTCTATATAGGCGTAGTCGAGTATAGCTACGACGATAGTTAGTAGAAGATAAGTATATATACAGACCGTTTTGCTAGCTAGTAAATAGATATCTAGACGTATATTTACCGGCTAGCAAAATAATCTATACGTTAGGATTAATATTTCTTACCTTAATATACGATACGCTATTCTTCGATATACTCGGACTAAGCTACGGCGGCGTAGAGGATAGAGATAGTCTTACTAGTACCGGCATCGTCGGCGAGAATAGCGCCCTATATAGGTAATTTCTATATTTCGACGATCTATATAATAGCCTATAGTTGCTATATCGTAAGACAGAGTCTACGAAACGTAATATAGTATAGGCATTTACTAACTTTATCGATCTCGCTATCTAGGAGTACGGTAACGTCGATGTTTATTACCGTATAGGCTTCGTTAAATAATAGAGGCGTAGCCGTATACCTAGAGCGATAGTGCTATAGGGTATCGAGTATACTAGCGTATAACGTACGCTAGGCATCGGTAATAGGGAACGGGGTATCGGGCTAGGGCGCAAGCTATAGCTAGTTAGTATTAGCCTAGATAGTGCTCTTACGCTTACTCGGGAGATATTTTATATTAGCGGGATTAATAGTATCCGAAGTCGAAAAAGTTATATCGATACCGTTACTAATATCTCGTAGGAAGGCTCGCTATAGTACCGGATCCTAATCGTTAATCTTATATACGTCGTATATCTTATACTACTTATAAAGGACATTCGTTAGGTCGTCTATTACGCGCATAGTTCGCTAGTAGTTATAAGTATTATCTACTCGGGTCGACCTAGCCTCGCTAAGAAAGGCCTTTTCGTCGCGCGCGAATTTATATACGTCGCTAGGTATAAGAGGACTAATAACCGGAGAGGGTAGACGCCTAGACAGACGTAGAGGGCCTAGAGCTAGTACTTCGGGGTCGTCCGCTATATTTAACTTAGAAACGTCCTTAGATATCGCCTAGGTAGTACTAATTCGATTATAGACTACTTTGCTAGCTAGAAAATAACGACAGACGGTAGAAGTAGTAGTAGTAGTAGTTAAAGTAGTAGTAGTAGTAGTAGATAGAAAAGTAGGGAAGATACGGAGGAAGAGAAATATAAATAGATAGCGCATAGGCGCTCGGACTAACGTACGGGCCGTAGGCGCGTACGCGTTAAATAGCAACGCGGTCGACCTAACTAAAGGCTACGTAAAAGAGTTATCCCGAGCGACGTAGCTAATTTATATAGATAGGCCGGGATTGTGTTTCGTTCGCCGCCTTAGTTAAAGCCGAGAAGTAAAGTCTACCGAAAACAGGGTAGTATACGATTAAACTTAATACAAGTAGGGTAGGAGGTAAGGTAAAGTAAAGTAGTATAAGGTATGCTAGGCTAATAGATATAGAATATAGGCGCGTCTATTTTGCTATACGGGATTGTAGTTAGTATTAGTAAAAAATAGCGGGCAATAGAGGGCGAGGCGTTACGAGGACGCGATAATTTCCCGGTAGGCAATACTATCGGTAGCTAAGTGCCGTAGGCTAGCGTATTACGTAGCGTAAGACGAGTATTAAGGCGGATTAGTCGAACGAAGGCAGGGAATAGGGCACGTAGGAATTCGTAGATAGTATAGTTAAATATAGTTATTCGCGTAACATACGATATAATATACTATAGGACTAATAATATCTAAGCGTATCGTCTATCTACCGAGAGGAATAGAGGTACGCTAATAAGGAACTCGTACGTCGATCTCGCGGAGACTATATTAAAGCCCGGGACGCGCGAGTAGAGCTCTCTAGGATATTAATTAGTGCTTTATTTAGGCCTAGATAGACTATATCTCGGCAGATTACGGTTTAAAGGTACGACCGCGAATGCGCTTAATCTCGTCGTTACTAAAGATATACTCTAGTATAAGAGCCGTAGATAGACGAGTAGAGAGTAGGTAGGGCAAGTCTAGCTCGAGATAATAGTAGGCGGGATCGATACGATATAGATAGTATACTAGACGCTAAGTCCTAGGCGCCGACGGCTAGTTCTATAAGCGTTTCTAGGCGATAGCGGAGATATCGGTTATAGTAGCAACGTAAAATATAGCTAGGCGAGCGTAGCTATAAGAGTAATAGATAATCGCCTTTACGTCCGGATCGTCTTCGAAGAATCTATAGGCGACAGTACTCTAATATATAGATATATAGTCTAGGGTAATATACGGGATCCGATATATACCTAGTAGTAGATAGAGCGCGTTATAGGCGAATAGGTCTACGTCGACGGTAAACCTAACTTTAGAAGACTATAGGATAATATATATATAGATAAGCGATAAGACTATTATAAACCGATAGGACGGGGCGACTAGTTATATAAGCTAGTAGACGCGATACTCTAGTATAGGAATAGATATAGTAACTTTAGGGTACCGCTAGATAGAGTCCTATATATTCGCTAATAATCGAGTACTATACGCTAGTTAGTCGGATAGTATATAGTTTCGTCGACTATAGACCGCTTTACTAGCTAGCAAAGGCAATAGATATCGCTAACTATTTGCCGGCCGGTAAAGTAGTCTATAGCGTAGCTAACTTATAGTAGGGCACTATCGAAGGGAGGACGTATATAGGAGCGGTATAAGAAATAAATGCTATAGGATATATTATATATAGTCCTAACGAGCTTACGGCGTATAGTAGTATAATAGGGGCGAGCGCTTACCTAGGATACGAATTAGACTAGGTCGATAAAGTAATTACATATAATATTAAAGTGTTCGTAGTAGCGATTATAGAAGATAGCTATAGCTTATTAATCTACGCGGGATCGGCCTAGCGTACTATCTACGGTATTATCGTCGGCGACCTTTACTATAGTAGTAATTAGAGGCGACGACGTATATAGTTTATAGTATATATACGGATATAGTAGTAGTATAACTATAGACTAATTTGCTAGGTAGAAAAGTTGCTAGGCGAGTAGAGTAGGCGGTAGTAGAAGTAGGTAGTAAGGTAGAAGAGAAGTCGAGGAGTAGAAGGAGATATAAATTAGCGCGGTATAGGCGCTCGGGCTAAGACCGGTAGACTAGCGGTTTACTTTACTAAGGCGCGTACGAAAAGGTCGTCCTAAGCGACGTAGCGAATTTATATAGCGAGGTCGGAATTACGCTTCGTTCGCCGCTTTAGTCGAGGCCGAGAGGTAAAGTCTACCGAAATACGCTAGTATAGTATTAAACTTAATCTAAGTAAAGGGTATAAAGTCGGGTAACGACTAGCGTACTAAGCTAATAGATACCTAAGGCATAGTCGACCGTTCTACCGGCGGAGGCAATAGTAGACACGTATAGCTAGATAGGATATAAGGCAACTATAGCGGCTATAGGGACGATAGACTTTACTAGCCGGCAAAATAGTCGACGATTGCGGGAGATATCGGTACGTATAGTATAGGAAAGGATAAGATAGCAGATATATAAATTAAATTATTATATAAGGATAAGAGCAATAGAGAGCTAGATAGTATAGAACTATAGTAGTATAAGCTACGGCATAGTCTATAATACTACGTGCGTCTATATTAATCCGCTGTCGAGAGTATAGTATAATAGGTAACCTAGGGGCGTACGTAGGCTTCCCTACGCCTAGTTCTATATAGAGTAACTAAATAAATACTAATTATCGTAGCGGAGCTATATAGAGACGATTCCGACCTTAACTTCTACGGCTCTATCGCTAGTATACGAGGCTAATGTCTCTAAATGTACCGAGTATAGTCCCTTTAAAATCTAGTATAGCCGATACTAACTAGGAAGATCGCAAGCTTACGTAGTCGGAGTTAGCGGAGCTTTTCGGAATAGCCGTCGAGGTCGAGCTAAGAGAAGCTTAATATTCGACCGCGGTAGTATTCGATCTCTTTATTAATTAAGTAGGCGTAGAAAAACAGCTAGCGGTTTTTATTAATATAGAGACGACGGAGTTCGGCCTCGAAGAGCGCGACGGCGGCACTGTCGGTATAGTCTACTATAGCGATAATCGGACGTAGTAGGGAGCTTAGTAAGTAGTCGTAGCGTAGTATAGTACGGTAGCGTAGGATATACGTATAGGGCTATAGACTAGTTTGCCGGCCGGAGGAATAGATAGACGAGTATAGGTCGCTAGTAGTAGAAGTAGATTATAAAGTAGAGAGAGTTAGCGGCCGAGAAGAGACCTATATTAGTACGTTAATAGCGCTTAGGGCAAGACCGGTAGACTAGCGGTTTACTCTACTAATATACGTATAAAAGAGTCCTCCTAGGCGACGTAGCTAATTTGTATAGTAAGGTTAGGACTGCGCTTCGTTCGCCGCCTTAGTTAATACTATAAAGTAAAGTCCGCCGAAATACGCTAATATACGGTTAAACTTAGCCTAAGTAAAGGATAGACGTAAAGGCGATATCGAGCTACGTAGGCGCGGTAGCGGGTACCTAAGGCAATACTAGCCGTTTTGCTAGGTAGAATAATAGTTAGCATTATTAATTACGAGATTGTAGGGCGCGTTAGTAGGTATAGGGCGGTCGGCGTAATAGTACGCAATAGCACCGGCCGTATTATTAGTTAATATATACGATAAGCTATAGGAGATATACTACGTAGAAACGGGCGAGATAGGATAAAGATAGGAGAGAGGGTCGAGTCTTCGACCGAGTATTATACGCGCGAGATAGATATACGTATAGGATATAGTAATCTCCTATAATAGGTAGTTTAGGTAAGGATGTATCTATTAGGGCGGATAGTAGCGTAGATATATAGATACAGTATAAGTTACGCGCTATAGAAGGGGAAGGGGATATAACTAGTCTTTAAGTTTAATAGCGAGGCCGATTCCGTTTATAGGGGGGGATAGAGTTTCCCCTTAGCCGAGTAAGTATTAGATATAGTAGTATAGATCGTCTATACCGTATAGTAGTTATACGCGATAATCGGGCAGTTACGCTAGAAGCGACAATAAGTCTATCGTAGTTCCTATTACGGAGTATAACCGACGACTACTTTACGCTACTCGATATCGAATACGCTATTCGCGAATAGGATCGTTAGCGCTTAGGCGGAGGCGTAAGAGGGCGAGAGAAGTTATTAGGGGAGATATATCGCGAGAGGAGCGCCGCTATCTAGCGACATCTAATAATTGCAAGATTGCCTAGCGCTCTAGTACGAGTTCGCGGTAAGGATAGTAGGATAGATAATACTAGGGCGCGATGCGAGCGTCTAATAGGGGCGTATAGGCTACTAGATCGGATCTACGGGCATTAATTCCCGTTATTCTAGGCGGCCGAATAGTTTATATATAGATAGGCGAAGCGGAGGGGATTTAGCATTATAAAAAGTAAGTGCGATATTAATATATTAGGTTAACAAACTCGTATAACGTACCGGTACGGCGACGGTAGAGATAGAGAAGATACGTATCTATAGCGAGGGATTATAGAGATAATAGGGGCCGAGGGGAGGTACAAATAGATCCTAGGCAAGTAGATAATAGACTAATCTAATACGCGTTACAACTACGGCGAGAGCGACTGAGTAGACCTAGAGTAGTATAGTACGCGGGAGGCGTGCTAGCGAATTAGGATATAGTTTATAATAATATATACCTAGGGTCGTTCGATAGAAGTATATAAAGTAGTAGCTAGGTTAGTATATCGGTACGTAGGGTTAAATAAAAAACAAGCGGATAAGGTTATCGAGGATGTCTCGTAGCTACCGGAGATAAAGAAAATCAAACAGCCGGACTATTCGACCGCGGGCATAGAACTAAATATGCTAAGATACGCGGGCTTTTATATATAACCGAAGACGGTAAAGGATAGGTTTAAGTACCTAGTCGTCGCCTATCCCGAGCTTTTAGAGCTATATACTAAGGGCGATAGGACGTTAATCGTAGATAATACATTCGTAAAACCGGACAGTAGTAGGCACCGTATATGTCTAGTAGGCTTTGTTATCGATAGGACAGCGGTTACGATAGCGGTAATACGAATAGACTACCCGACCGTAAATAGGTATTGTCTAGCTACGTAGTATATAAAGTTAATACTACTAGATACGTATCTAGACGATCTGCTATTAATACTCTATACGACGACGACAATATTAATTAAGAGCGTATAGTAGGAGTACTTTCCCGACGCGATCCTATACTAGGCGAAATAGTACCTAGACTACTTATTAATAGTAAATAGCATCCGATTACTACGCCGAGCAGTAGGGCTACCTATATAATAGGATTTAGTAGATCTTACTATTAAGGTAATTCCGGTTCTAGAGGCGGCATGCCGTAAGCTACTAGACGCATATAGTGTAGCTAACCTCGATAAAGCATTAGGGGAGGTAAAGGAGGTCCTAGAACTTAAGTTTAGGGATAAAGATTTAATCGACTACATTTACGACAAGTATATACCTTTGTTATTAGACGGGATATCTAACGCTAATCGAATAGTAAGTATAGTATAGGAGGAAGGCTAGAGAATACGAGACAGTATACGTATCGGAGTAGCCGTATAGCTCGAGGCTACGCGGGGCAGTGTCTCGGAAATGCTAGAGACGATAGATCTATTCTAAGCGGGGCAACTATAATATATCGATAGGCTAGAGCATATATAAGCCTATACTAAGTATAGTATACGTAATGCATTCGATGTATATATACTACCGTCTCTAAGTAGATATAGTAGTTAAGTAATGTAGACCGCCTCGTATTTCCCTAACCCGTTAAACTATAGGATAATAAATGCGACTATATAAGAGTGCTAACCGTTTTGCCGGCTAGGAAAATAGACAATAGCCCGGCAGTTTGCTAGGCGGCAAAACAGTTAGCATTATACTATTAATAATTTACTATATAATATACGGTAGTAGGAGGAGGTAACCTATAAAACCTGCCCTAGAAAACGCCGTTAGTATATAGAGCGTAATACGTAAGTAAGCTAGACCCGAGGGTTAGCAACGATTAGGGTAAATCTTAGCGGCGGTAAGGTTACTAATTTGCTCGGACTGTCTCGGTTATAGTAGGTTTATATTCGGGTAGATAAATAATAAAAGATATCGTTAGATTAGGGCGTTGTTATCTAATCGATCGGGGGAGAAATTAGTTTTCGAGAATTATAGTTGTTTAAAAATATACTATAATTTCGGACGTATATCCCGGGTAGACGAACTAACCGCTATCTATTCTACGATATTACGAGTTAATAGTTTTAAGAACCGAATACTAACCGAGTTAATCGTAGTATTTTATTGCGTATATAATAACTATATATAAACTAGTATATAGCCTAATAAGTCCGTATACGGGTCCGTTAGTATTATAACGTAAGGATATATCGGATTGCCTCGACAATAGCCGGATTAGATAATAGTAGACTACTAGGTAAGCAAGAATATACTAGACTAAGATAGCTAAGGCTGCGATAACGGCATAGATAGCATACCGGACGTCCTAATAGACGATATACGATAAAAGCTAGTCGGCGAGATATAATAGTCGAGCTATATCTAGGGATAGATAGCGTAATTAGGGTTCGAGCCTTAGTAGCGTTGCTATACTACGACCTATAGCTAGTAGACGTATCTGCTATAACCGCAATTACAATGCGAGAGTGCTAACTATTTTGCTAGCTAGCAAAAGTAATATAAACAATATAGTTTGCCGCCTAGCAAACTAGTTCGCATCTAATCGTCGTTTAGTAGATTAGCTCTAGGTTATATAACGCCTAAGTCTCGTACGATAGAAGTGCTAGATATAGAAATTCGGGTAGCACTATAACTATATGCATTTACCTCCTATACGTAGCTAGCGATGTTTAGCGGCACTACAGCGCAGTATCAACTATACTATATATATAAGTAGGTTAACGTATAAGATCTCTATAAATAGCTTATATCTAATAATACTCGATCTAGCCGACTCCTTTACCGATAGGTTCTAGTATTTTAATACAAATGTCGCGAGATAGGGAAAAACCGGTAGATTGTCTAGCAAGTATACCTACGTTAAGTTGTATTCTACGGGGTATAATCCGACTTAACCGAGCATGTCCTCTACTAGCGAGATCTAACCTAACTACTAAAGGAGGCCTATAGTTAGTGCGATAGTATAGAAACTAAGCTAGTACGTCGATCGGTCGGGGTATTAGCGCACTCGCTAGGATAATAGGTATAAAGCAGATACCGGTAGTAAGAAATAACCCGGGTAAGTAGCACTTTATTAGCTACCGTCGATAGTACGTATAAATGCGAGGCGAGAGAGCTATAGTATTAGCGCTCGACCCCTAAGTAATAGCAAGGGCTAGAGGGAACATAAGAGATTACGATAGATAATATACGACGACGTACGAGGAGACATTAAATTAAACCTAACTTATATACGCGGATTTCAAATGCGACGCCTAGATCGAAATGCGGTATAGTATAACCGCGCTATTCGAGTATACTAGAGAGAGTGCGTAGGCGAACAGTATATTGCAAAAGAAATAGTATATAATAAGCAGAGGCGGACGCGTAGGTACGAGCGGTACGGTAAAATTTAATCGAGTTTACGTACGGTTCTAGTAGGACGTAAGGTAGGATCGGCTATAATAATAGACAAAGTAGCGATACGGTAGGTAGTCTAATATATATAGCGAGGAAAGATATAAGAGGACGTCGGTTCTAGAGGTTGTCCGTATCCTATCTTTATCCGATTTCGCCTACTAAACTGCTCGAGTACGTCGCTATTCCGAAACTTCTCTCTACGGCTAGCCGTCGCGTAGATACGAGTAAGACTACCGAGATAGCCGACTACTAAATGTTAGCGAGTTATGCCGAGCCGGCGCTAGCGACCGGTAATATAGCCGAGTATTGCGATAGAATATTAATACGACGATAGTTGCACGAGCGACCGCTACTACTTCTATAGTATAACTAGGCGAGCTTCTCGGCGGAGGAGAAATAGTTACATTACGTAGAATATATAGCGTTTTTATTTATATAGGAAATATACTATTATAGGATAGAAATAGGGGAATAGCGACTAGATAAGTTAGCGACGTAGGCGCGGGTTAATAGGCCTAGCGATTAGGTAGATAGTATACTAGTAGGTAGTAATATAATAGTAGGTAAGGGTATAATAGAAGTTAACGAGAGAGTAATAGGTAGATTAAGTAAAGATATAATAAAGGTTAATAAGGGAGGAATAGGCAGACTAGGCGAAGGCTATAATAAATAGGGGGTAAGCGGGAGGAGGAGCGTAGAGGAAGATTTATCGGCCGGCTAGGTAGTATACGGGCGAACAATAAATAAGGAGTAGCTAAGTATAGAGGTGCTAGAGGAACAGATCGTAGAGATAGTAGTAGAGATAACAAGTCTACGGGCGGAAATACTCCGACGAAGGGCGATAATACTATTAGTATATTATCGTCGGCAGGTTAATATACGACGTAGGCGAAAGGCGACGAGGAGGCAGTTAGGGTAAGGATAGAGAGAGTAGAATATATCGAGTAATAGTAGTTCGGTTTATAGATAGTTTATATTTTAGATCTCGACTAACTACGCTCTATCCGTATTTAACTTAAACGGTCTAGCGATATAGGTAAATGCTAGCTATAACTATTTAGTTATATGCTCTGCTTCTAACGTCGGTAGACATCTTATACTATAGCGTACGAGCGTAGCGACGCTATAGCGTTATTAATTTAATAAGGATACTAGTGTAATAATATCGTTAGTAGATTAGAGACTATTACTCCCGCCTAACTGCCGAGTTAATATAGCGATAATATAGCTACGTGCCGACTATTTCGCTAGACGGAAAAGTAAATAGTACGACTAGTATATTATTGTTTTTTTTTCCGGCCGGCGAAATAGTTAGCGTCTAGAATTCCTACTCTATATAGTTATTAGCGGGTACCGGATCTAGTTCAACGTTCCTAGCTAGAACGTGCTCGATAGCGATAGCGTAGAGACGAACACCTTAGATAGCCTTTTCTCTATCCTATATAGTGCTCTAAGTTATCTACTAGAGGTATTCCTCTAGCGTTTCAAATTAGTGCTAGAATTTATCCCGGATCTAAGTAGGACCTATCTATAGCGACTAGAATACGCCGATAGCGACTAGCTATATAACGTCTAGCCGTTAACAACTCTGTATTTGCTTACTATATTCCTAGTATATAGTAAAAGGGAAATAGCAGTAGAAGTAGGTATAGTACCTCTCGATTAGCTTAGTCTAGAGCGCTTACCTCTTCTTCGTAACTACGAAGTTAGCGCGTAGGTATTAAGAGAATTAGTATATAGGGAGGCGGGGATTAACGAAGCGGCAGATAGTATATAGTTGTTAGATAACGGCGAGGTTGCAGTCGAACTGCATTATACTACTAGCTTCGTTTTGCTAGATACGCTAGAAATAGGCGGTCTACCGACGGATCGCCTAAGCCTACGGCGTTTCGGGCTAGGTTAGAGGCAGTACTAGTCGGTATATATATCGTTAGTAAAGCTTGTTACTATCGTCTAGGTTAGATATATACGTTAAGCGGAATTAGGGACTATCGAGGTAATTAGATATAATTAGACGCAAACATTTACCTACGCGAGTATATTACTATATAGCTTGCCTCTCGCGCTGCTATATATAGCTAACGTTATCTATATAAGGGTATTAATCGAAGCTAAGCTTACTCTAGTCGACTGTTGCTAGTATAGTTAGTTCGGTTAGTAGTAGGAGGTAAGATAGTACTAGCTTTCTATCTCGCCTAGCGCGACTAGACTATTATACGAATAATGTTAGTAAGGGTAGGAGGCCGACGTAGATAACAACTCGGATACGTAGTACGTCGAATCCTTCGCCGAGCGTAGAAGTAGCGATAAGAAATAGATTGTCGGTACTATTAAGCTAGGCGTCGAGTAGCTATTCTTTCTCGCTAGCAGTTCTACTAGTAGCGGTAAAGTACGGGCAATTAATTTCCCTCGCTAGCTACTCGGTATAGTCGAGACTATATACGAATACTAGGACGCGATCGCCGGGTACAAATATACTCGCTCTAGGTTACTTCCTAATAAGTTATACGGCTATAAGTAGTAACTATACCTACTAGTATAAGGAAACACGATATACAATATTAGCGCGATTAGTACTCCGCCGTACTATTATAAGCTAGGCGATAACGTTACGCTATAGGAATTTAGGTTCTATTAATAGTAGTAGAGTAGCGGTTAGGTAGACGACCTAGGTACTAATCGACCCGAGATAGCTAAATTAGCGAAAGATAGAGCGGTACGGCAACGCAGTTACGGTTAAATAGCACTCGTCGACGAAGATACGATCGAGCTAGTTCTAGACCCCGAGACGCCGTATATATATAATAAATTAGGTAGAGCAGGCGGCCTTAGCGCTAACTAGGACAAGGGAAGCGGGGCGCTCTATTCCTAGTTACTATACTATATAGGACACTTTAGCGGCTTTAAGTTAGGTAAGTATATTAACTCGTAAAGCAACTAGAGGAAGGATAAGTATAGTAGTCCGCGTACCTTTTATATAGTAAGGAACTATAAAGAGGAGACTCTTACCGGCGCTAGTACCGAGGACGACAAGTAGTCGGGCCTCGAGGGAGAGGATCTATCGTATAGCGGTCGCTTAACCCTCGCTCTTCTACTATAGCTGCGGGTTTTGTATAATTTCGCGCGTATACTATAGGGCTTTATCGAGGGTAAAGACGGGGGCGAGACTACTATTCTCGAGTACTAAGAGGTTGCTAATAGAGCTACCTAGCGACGGCTAGGTCCCCTAGTAGCGAGTAATAGCGGTAGGAAGCTAGAGGAAGTTCGACTAGATATAAGACGCATAGTGCCCGCCTTAGATTAAGCTATCCTATAAGTTAGACGACGCGGCGAATAGATTAGCGTTAGTATATAAAATATTAGCGGTATAGAGACTATAGTTGCGCTACCTAGCTATAGCTACCTTTATATCGTCGACCTCGTCGTCTTCGTCGTCTATATCCGATTAATCGAAGCCTACGAACTTACTAAAGAATTTCTTAACGATAGCGACGGAGAAGTAATACTACTCGCTAATACCGAAGGTAGGCAGGCTAGCGGCTATAGTCTATCGACGAAGGTATCGGGTTATAGTATTATCCGACTAGACGAGGTTGTCCTTAGACTAGAGGAAAGGACTAAGCATCTACCTAGGGTTAGATTAATACTAGTAGAGCTCGCGAAATAGTTAAATATATATAAGGTAATTAATAAGTAGGCGGCCGAGCTTAAATAGGAAGCAGACGTTTTGTTTATTATTTAGCTTCTAGCGGAGCTTAGTATAGGTTAGGTAAATTATAACGTATCTATCTTAGATAGTAATAGAGCGGACCGACTAAGTATTACGCTATATCGCCGAGAAGAATTCGGGTTCGCGGGCGGGCTAACCGCTACTAATAAATATAAGGACGCTAAGCAGCTAAAGGAACTCTTAGACGCAATGCTTATACGCGCCGACTACCGAGCTAAGGCAGAGTGTATCTAAACCGGCCTCTAAGTATAAATGCAATAGAGCCGGATTACTAGCGATAGCGTTAATAACGAACGTCCGAGCTAGGTGAACGATAGTAGTATTGCGCTTGTCCTAAAGGAAGCTAAAGTAGACGGTAGTTTCTTCGGGGCAGTTATAAAGGTCGGTAAGGGGGATAGAGTTATATAGGAGTCCGAAAAGGAGGTCGCGCCGTAGGATCTTATATACCTATCGATAGTAATACTCGAGTAGGGTAGTTAGGTTTATAACTCGTAGCACGATATTCCTAAATTAAACAGATTTACCGTCGGCGGCCTAGATAGCCTAATTAGTCGATATATAGTTACTAGTAAAGGCGAAGAGGGCACTACGCTAGCGGACAATTTCTTAGATAGCGGTCTCTCGCGTAAAGAGTGACTCTATCTTATACTTAATAGCCTCTAAAACTTCGTCGTCGCGGTCGAAGCCCTAGTTATAACGCCGGGAGTAGTTAAATACGAGGAGTTGCCCTATCTAAACAATAGCGGAGAGATAGTAATTAAAGTCGTTTAGCTCCCGCTATACGCCCGAATACGGTTGTACTATATAAAGGGCGAGGTAGCTAAGGAGTAGGGAGCAGAACTAACGACTACTAATTAGATACTAGAATAGGGAGAGTAATAACTAGGAAATAAGAGGATATAGTTCTAGTTCTTCCGTCTCGGTAATACTACTTCGAACGCGGTCGCTAAGTTTATTCTAGAGTTCGCGCTATTCGTCGGTCGGTATTACTTAAGTAGGGCTATAGTCGACTTTTTCGTCGACTTTATCGCTTACTTAACTAGCGACTTCGGCGTCGACGTCGTCGTTAAGTTTATCGGTAGGCGATATTATAGAAGGGAAAAATAGAACTTTAGGGGAGATATAACGAATAAAATATACTAGCGCGTATAGTATAGCGTCGGCGTATTTAAGTTCGCTTAAGCGGGTCTTATAGCGCCGAAAGCGAAAATGTTTATAATAGTCGGACTTCTATATTATATTATAAAAGTTGGCGAGGGCTTACTTATAGGAATTAGTAAGGTTAAAATAGGGGCTACTTTCGCTATAATGCCTTATTATATAAAAGAACGCTCGGCGAGCGATAGCGATAACTTCTACGGTATAGGGCTTATTATCTTCTTTAAGGAGGCGGATAGCGGCCTATATTTCGTTTTTATAGAGTAAGACGACGTAAAGGTCGATAAAGAGTTGCTAAATCTAGGGGGGGAGGGCAGATACGTAGGCTAAGCTATTATAAACGACATTTCGATCCTCGTCTAGTTTCTCTTAGATATTAGCCTAGGCCTTAATTAGGGCAGACGCAAACTAGTTATTATACGATAAGGAGGGAATAGGCACTATACGAGCGCGACGATAGACCTAGAATAGGCGATTCTATCTAGGTTCGTACCTAGCTTTAGGGCAGAAGAATTGCTATACGTAGATATTACTCTCCTATAGGCGATTAGGTATCTCTTATAGGCGGGCTTTTCTACTACTGCCCCGAGTCTAGGTATTAGTCTACTTATATCGCGTTTTATAATACTCTTATATCGAGGTACGCGAGTAAAAGACAGCTATATATTATTCGCCCTATTCGTCGATAGTAGTATATTAGAAACAATCGAAGTAGAGCGGGAACTCCGGGGCTTAATTATCGGTTAGCTAGGGCCAAATCACCTAGTCGGGTATTATAGCAACATCGGGGAACGGCTTAAATTCTTCGATAAGAAGGCGACGGATAGCAATAGGAATAGTATATCGGTATTAGCGGCTAAGGTAAGCGTAAAAATAGTAAGGGGGCACGGCGTATCGGCAAGTTACGCACTTAATAATACGATATTAAGGAAGATAATAGAAGTAATCCTCGAAACGGTGTCTTTCCGACATATAGGTCCCTAGGTGTTAGGAGTAGTTCTTATAACCCTAATAATCTCGATCGTAATAATATATCAATCGCGAGAGCGCGTTAACGGACGTATATCTATCGCCTCCTTTATAGACTAAAGTAGTTAAGGCGCGGATTGTCTAACCTAAACCTTAATAGTATCTCTATATAGGCCGTATCTACTATAAATAGTATATAGGAAGATAATAAGGCGAAGGTCGTATAGAATATAACTTAGTATAGCGTAGGCGTAAACTAGTTAGAAATCTAGGCAGGCGGTTAGAATAGATAGTATACAGCTACGAGCTAATCTGCCTCGGGATAGTAGGGAGCTATATACGTATAGGTTACGGGCTTCTAAGCGAGGCGGTCGTAAGATTAAGTAAAAGGTGCAAGATATAGACTACTTTGCTAGCTAGAAAACGGGTAGATCTTTCGCTATATAGCAAAATAGTTAGCATTTATATATATTAGGTAGAGGGACGGTACGTAGTAGGAACGGAGTAATTAAAGTTTATATATACGGTAGCCGGCCTAACGCAGCGAGACGCTCTCTAATATTCGGTAGCAAAGTATAGGTAAAGTCTATCTACTATTTGCGGCAGTAGGTATAGTAGGCTTCTATCCCTTCTCTACGGCTAAGCTAGCGACATTGTAAACGGAGCTCTAATCTATCGCATATATTAAGAAAATTAGAAGCCGTATCTCCGTCTATGTTAAGAGGATTATCCTAGGTACCTTTCCCTCCTTCGTCGTCTAATACTAGCATATCGGGTTCTGCGCTATCGTCTTCTAGCTATAAATCTAGTACTAGTGTGTTACTACCCGCTTTAACCCTAGGTTTCCTTAGATGTTTTTTGCGTAAGGCGCGTAATAGGTGTTTTTTCGGCGCTAGTAAATTACGCCCTGTCTTAAAGCCTTAGAGAACGATATAGTCTTTAGGAATGTTAGGTAGGTAGGCCTACATCGTGCGTTCCTTACTAGGTTTCGGTTTGTAAGCGTCTCTTATAGCAGTAATGTTACTACTAGTAATAAAATCGTAAAGAGCGCTCTTCCTCTTATTAACGCGACTATTCTAGGCTTCCGCGAGCCTCTTCCGTTTGCCTTGTATCTAGAAGCGATAGGCTTCTTCGAGACTAAGTCCAATCTGAGTAGTAGCTACAATGTCGGCGAGAATGCGTTTAGGTGCTAAAAGTAGAGCGCTAAACGGAAGCCGGATAAGCTCCGAGGCTTAAGTAAACTAATCTTCGCCCTAGGCGGCTTCGATAATACGGTTGCTTACTCGGTAGGAGGCGTCTATAGATATTCCGAGGACGACGGCGTAATAGATTAGGCCGTACTAGTCGAGGCTTCGAACGAAGGCTTAGGATATACGGAGTAAAGGATTAGCACTAGTCTCCTAGATCTTATACTATAGAGCGTACCGCTAGAGTATAGTCGCCTTAACCGAGTTACTCTCGATAGAATTACCGATCTATTCGAATATACGCCTAAGTGTGTCTACCTTCGTAGTTCTAGGTTCGTTAGGTCCGCGTAGGACTTTAAGAGCTGTTACGTTCTCGTCGGTTAGTTTCTATACTACGAGGAAATCTTTATACTACGCGGGGGTAATAAGATTAAGTCGGGTCGAGATATCTCTATTAGACGCGCGTTATACTTATAAAGAAGAAACCTATACTTATATACAATAAAGGGGCTAGTAATCTGCTATAACAGTAAGGTAATAGTATAAAGTAATAAGCTGCTAATAAAAAGAATAGATTGTCTAGTAGCTATATTTACGCTAGGATAGATTAGCGAGACTTAGGACGCGAAGGTAGATTGTCTAAACTTTGCGTAGGAGCGACGTAAAGGGAGTCGTATATAAACAATACGTAGGCATATAACCGACTCTTAGGGGCAACGAGAAGAAACGGCTACGGGCGAATTCTACGGCCGTAGGCGAGGTCTACTAATAGAAAGCAAACGTTTTAGTGCAAACATTCTAATGTCCCTATTTAGTATTTAGAGGACGCACGGCCGCGCCTGCGCTATATACTCGAACATTGTAATACTAGAATGTTTGGCTCTAGGATCTAGTTTCTATTTTCGACTTCCTAATCGGGAAGCAGACGAGAGTAGACGAGTAGATAAGAGTAGATAAGCTAGACGAGCGGACGTCCCCGGGGACCCCCCCGGAAGCTCCCCAGAAGTTAGCCGAATTTAGACGTTCAATATCGAAAATAGGCCTATTTTTTCCGCTAATTCCGAATCTAAACTCGGTTTTACCGAGAGATAACTAGGGGTCGAGATATAGCTATCTCGAACGAGATATCTACTATAAACATTTCAACTCTTAACGGAATTAAGAGAAGTAGAATACAAGACTACTATACCCTCGAATAGAGAGGGATAGAGGTACAAATTAACATCTAAGAACTAGTATAGGCAATAGGGATAGTAAGAGGCTCGCCTCGAAACCCTCTCTATCTAAAATATTCTTAGACGATATTAATAGTCGATTCCCTACCCTACTATTAGATTACTATCTATAGAGGAGTAGAATAAAGCCTATAGATTAGGACCTATACTACCCCTAGTAATAGAGAGGTATATCCTATTTATAGCGAGATAGATAGAACTTAAAACCTCTTATAACCCCTTTCTCCTTCCTTCTAAGAGTAGACCTTAGCTATTTACCTAGACTCTAGTTAATCTAGGCACTAGGTAGATACGTATAAGGGGAATATACCGCGTAAGAGGCTTTTAACGATATATATCAACCTATAATCTATAGATACTAGGCTGAATTAAAGGGCTAATAGAGGAAAGACCCCTCCGTATAGATCTACTCTACTTACTACGCCGCCCTATAAAGGCACTAAGGTACCGAGGATCGGAACTAAGCGTTCCCGGACCCGTACGCTTCCCCGTACGAGTCTAGAACCGGAACTGATCCTTCCTGGAAGGATTCTAAGCTAAAAACAACTACCGAAATTATACCTACCGAAAGTAGGTAACGGTAGTTTAGCCCTAATCTTACCGGGACGTAGAAAGATCGCTACCCGACGGCTATACGTCTATCCGACGGTATTATAGCTATCCGACGGCCTAATATTACGCCGTCGGGGTAATCTAACTCCGCGCGACGAGTAGATATATAGAGACAAGCCTATATAGTCCCTAAAGAGTATCTAATAGGCGAAACTACTTCTTTATTTCTATAAGAGTAGTAGGACTACTTTTATATTTATTTAGGACTCTATAAACTTATTCTTATTCCTATTCTTTTACGGCTTTATTTAGAGTAAAGCTATTCCTAACCCTAACTCTAACCCTAACCCCGGTCCGACCCTAACTCTAATACCGATACCGATACCGATACTAATACCGATACTAATACCGATACCGATACTAGGATATAAAAACCGAAGTCCGAAATTAACCGAGTCGGAGCCGGATCCGAGATATACCCGAGAGCGGGCCGAATGCCGAGGTAAGCCCTACTTTCCGATATCCGAGAGCGAGCCGCTTCCTAAAATCCGAAGGCGAGCCGCTTTTCGAAATCCGGGGGCGAGCCGCTTCCTAAAATCCGAGGGCGAGCCGCTTCTCGAAATCCGGGGGCGAGCCGCATCCCGAGAGCGAGCTATATCCCGAAGGCGAAAGCGAGTTATATCCCGAAGGCGAAAGCGAGCCGTATCCCGAATATAACATCTTATTAACGAAGGTATAAGGGTTAGTAGCTAAGTAGTAAGAATATATACGAAACTTTAAACTAAACTAAAAGGAGCACTAAATTAATATAGCTACTATCTATATAAGACGAACTACGAAGAAAGGAAGAAGGGTGCCTTAAAAGGAGAGCCTCTTCCTTAGTATTCCGCTCTACGGCCGTCTAGCGCGTCCGACGCGTAAGTATAAGTACGTATATCCTACTTACTAGCTTCTTAGTAAACCTCTACCTTTAGGTCCTTCCTTACGCGCTAAGCGCGCGCACGTATCCCGCTTATCCGCTATCTCGTAGCGCCTTTATCTCCTAGCCGACTTACGCGGCGCGCGTATACGAACTCGTTTAACCGCTCTTAAGCAAATATGTTTCTCTTAGCTCTTCCCTACCTTCCGGTTCCTTCCTACTACTCGGATCTATCCTACGACTCTATATATCTCGCTTACTATCGTCCGTATATATATACGCGTAGTTTAGTATAGTCCCGTCGTTTGTATATTAATATATAACGTATTATTCTACTATATACGGCCTCCGCGGGAGTCCCTAAGATATTACGTTATACGGCTAAATAGGCGGCTAACTAGGCGACCTACTACTAAGGCAACTTAAATCTAATATTACTTTATAGTATAGCGGCTAGCTTATAGGACTTGTCGGTACTTTCTAGATAGCTACTATAATAGAAGGGGGCGATAGCGAGCTATATCTTAAACGTAATATCTCGAAGGCGTAGCTCTATCTTAAATATAATATCTAAAATACGATATCTAAAATACGATATCTTAAACCGCGATAGCGAGCCGTATTTCGAACGCGATATTTCGAAGGCGATAGCGAGCGATATCTCGAATACGATATCTCGAAGGCGATAGCGAGCGATATCTCGAACGCGATATCTCGAACGCGATATCTCGAACGCGATATCTCGAACGCGATAGCGAGCGATATCTCGAACGCGATAGCGAGCGATATCTTAAATACGATATCTCGAATGCGATATCTTAGATACGATATCTCGAACGCGACGTCTCGTAGGCGAGAGCGGAAATCTCGAACGCGACGTCTCGTAGGTAATAGCGGACATCTCGAACGCGATATCTCGAAGGCGATAGCGAGCTATATCTCGAACGCGATATCTCGCCGTATCTCGAATACGACGTCTCGTAGGCGATAGCGAGCTATATCTCGAACGCGAGCTATATACTAAACGTATTCGCGTATAGCTATAGACAATTTTTAACTAACTAGCTATTATATATATATATTAGATACTTTAATACTATATTAGTAGAGGGAGAAACTTTTAGTATATACCTAAACTTTCGCCGATATAGACAATATATATATTTTTTAAGACAGATACTTTAATACTACGTTAGTATAGGAAGAGACTTTAGGTATATACCTAAACTTTTATTACTATAGACGCATTTCCGCCCTAAGCTACTAACTAGTAGATATATATATATATAATATAAGAGAGGAGAGACATCTACTACTACGAACTAGCTTTAACTATATTACCGATAACTATATTACCGAATGCTCTACTACTTATTAAATAGGTTCTTGCCTTGCTTCTAGTAACTACCGCCTAATAGATCCCGTAGGTAATCGTATACCCAAACTCGCTCCTACGCACTTAACCGATCGAATCTAGCTATAAACGCTATCTCGCTAGCCGCCCGGATACTATTAGGTATAGGTAGCGAACTAGGTAGGTTTATAATAATAAACTTGTTACGTAGACCTCTAGTATTCGAGATAGTAGTAGCGATCTCTTAAGTAGTCGGCTCTAGGGGTCCGGGTAAGGGAGTAGGTAGAGGAGTAGGTAGAGGAGTAGGTAGTATATCTAAGCGATTAGTAAGTTCGCTATTACTTAAAGACGGCGAAGGATTACGTAGTAGATTATCGTTAATACTTAGAGACGGCGAAGGATTACGTAGTAGATTATCGTTAACTATAGCTAGCCGCGGGCTCGGAGGTAGAGGAAGTAGTAGATCGCCGTTTACTATACCTAGGGATAGGGGAGGTAGAGGTAGCGATAGAGATAGTAGAGGACTATCTAGCGGCGGTAGTAATATATAAGCTTTCTTCTACGCTACGGCTACCTTCTCCGCCTAGCGCTCTTTAAACACTATTAGTTAATCCTTATAGTCCTCCTACTCTCTAATAAGGCTCTAAAGCTCGCGTAGACTCTTTCGAACCTTAGCGCGGGCTAGGTCGGTCGCCTTTATAGCGTTTAGTTTCTAGTTTACCGCAGCAACTAATTCGTTCTACTTGCTATTAATAATGCTATTCTTAACCTCCTTGCCGAGGGATAATAGGTTAGGCTTCTAGGGCGGCTACTCTTCGTTATCTTCTATAGGAGGGGTAGTCTATATTAGGGAGAACGGAGGTCTCTCTTATTAAAGCTATAGAGGGACTGCTATACTATCCTACTCTACTACGTAGGCAAGGCCGTTAAGGATGTAGTCGGATAGCGAGTCGACCTAGCGGTAGAACTAGGATACGATGTCTATAATTATTATTAGCATTAACTTAGAAACATTTAGAAGAAACTTTAGGTATATACCTAAAGAGTATAATAATAGATATACGCCTAAAGTTTTAATAGTAGAATATACCGGTTCTGCTTAAGTACGCTAGCTTTGCGGTATCTGTACGCGTAAGCTAGTCGGCGTAATACTATACGAGTCTATTAACCTTATCTTAGTCGATAACTAAGGGCCTAGTCTTACGCTAGAGGTACTAGCGGTCCTCGACGTACTTAGCGACTAGCTTAACGTTAAGCTTATCTACTTCGGCGGGGTCTAGGTCCTCGTTAACGAGATTAGGGTAGTTGTCTAGGTTGCTCTTCTCTTAGACCTGTCCGATAACCTTACGGGCAACCGCGCTACTATATACTAAATAGTATAGCGTCTCGTTAGGTAATAGGTTCTTCGCTATAGGATCCTTAATATCGCACTAAGAGACGTTAGTACGAGGGGAGCGTACGCTATATATAGTACGTAGTAGGGCGTCGGCTATAACCGTATAGATACGCGTTTCGATAGACTCTCGAACGAGACTAGTTAGCGCCTCCGCGGCGTCGTTCTCGCGCTATTTAGTATTATTGTTTTAGAATAGATAGTCTCGTATAATAACCTCTATATCTTCTAGGCTAAGGGTATAGGTAGAGCGAATCTACTTAAGGAACCGCACTTCGTATTTGTACTATAAGGCCTAATCGACAGTTTCGTTAACATTTAAGGTATAGACCGTTACTAGGTATTCTTAGCCTATACGGTAAAGTCGACCGCTAGCTTAAAGCTTAATACGGAACGAGACGGCGTCGAGTATAACTATATAGCGAGCTGCCTTCTAGTAGTTAGCGGACTCGGCGCCTATACGCGACGATATAATTATAACGCGAACGTTAGGGTCGTTTAGGAAGGCGCGCTCGGCTAAGACGCGGCTGCGATTACTAATATAAGCGCGGATTATAATATATTCGATCTAGAGCAGGCCGTATATAGCCTCGATAATTAAGAGAGAGATAGGTTCGTAGGCCTAGACTACGAGTTTTAGTAACTAGATAAGTACGACGTTGCGGAAGATCTCTAGGAAAGTATAATACTTCGGCGATAGGCGGTAGAGGAAGTTAAGGTAGCTAAATCGATTAGAGGGCGGTAGCGTCTAGAGGTTACCCTTAAGCGATATATAAATATACGTAAAAGGGTCGATAGAGCTATTAGTCCTATAATAAAAGGTTAGCAATATCTAAATTATAGAAACTTTAGGTATATACCTAAACCGTAGCTAAAAAAGGTATATACCTAAAGTTTTAGAAAACTTATAGTAAGTTAATAAGCTTAGCACTCGTATCTAAGCGGCGTCTTAGTATAACCGAGCTAATAGGGTTGTTAGAGGTTAGTATAAGCTAACGGCGTAGGCTAGTAGCGTAACCGGTCTTATCGTCTTCGTCTATAGTATAGAGACGCTTAGTCTCTACTATATTAGTAAACTACCTATAGGCTATATTATAGATCGTATAGCTAGTATCGTCTATACGAATCTCGATATTATAGAAGTATATAGGTAGGATATCGGCGCCGATACGATAGTCGACGCTATTCGCTATAAGTATTTAGCCCTTAATACGGCGGATTTAGACTAGACCTAGAAGTAGTAGTATTACGAAGCCGATATTAGCCGTACTACCTATCGCCTTATAGATCGCTTTAGGATAGAGCGCGGCTAAGTAGTACTAGTTAAGTAGGAGATTCGGGCAGCCCGTAAGCCTATATAGGATATCTAGAATCTTGCTCTAGTTACGGTCGTAGAGTGTCTCGAACTTATAAAACAGACGTCTATATTCCTCGACGTCTAGGCTATTCTTCTTAATACTAGAACCTAAATCTAGGAGGTTCTTAACTTAGCGCTAACTAAAGCGGACAATCGATGCTATATTATATACGTAGTTGCGAATAACTATAGCCGAGATAATAGCTATACTATTCTACGGACGTAACTTATATAGTACGTCGGTCTAGTTTGCCTTAGGATTGCCTACCGTATAACCCTCGTCGGCCGCGACAAGAGAGAACGAGTCTTCTAAGATAAGTAGGACGTTTAATATTATAAGCTCCGCCTACTAGAGGTCGGCAAGCGTAGTGCCTCTATCCTCGTCGTCTAAGACATCGCCCGCTTAGCCGTCGGCGTCCTTATTATCTTCGTTATAAGCTATAGTGCGCTTCTTAGAGACCCTAACGGTCTATCCGACCTCGAGGATCTGTCTAGGCAGTACTTAGTAGGTAGTAAGCACTAGATTTCGCGATGTTTGTTTATTATCGCCGCTCTAGGAGGCTAACTAACTCTTTAGAGCCTCGAGGTTCGTAGGGATAGGTATAGACTCGGTAAACTAATTATCTCGCTAATTCTTCTTAATGCTAAGTAAACAGAACGTATATATATAGATATACTTAGAACGGTTACTATCTAGATCGTAGAAGTATATGCCGGCATTAGTAAGCTAAGCCGTAAGACTATTCGGTAGGCAGACGATAATCGGTAGGCGGTGCTTAGGGCGTAGACTAAGAGTCGATATAGCTAAGCGTATAGATACTTTACGATTAAATGCCTCGTCGCTCGCTTATATCTTCTCGATAACATCTCGCTTCTTAGGCGCTTAGTTAGGGGGAAACTAGTCGCGATAGGCTTCTAGGTACTTCGTAGTAGCTATGTTTATTGCGACGCTTATATAGGTACGGACCTTATCTATATATAAGAAGTTAGCAAAAGTTTCGTTAGTAGGAAGGAACTTTAGGTATGTACCTAAAGATTATAACGATCGGAAATAATAAAACTTTAGGTACGTACCTAAATCTCGTAAGAATAGGTACGTACCTAAAGTTTTATAATAAATCGTAGGGAAAACTTACTATCGTAGACCTTAATCTAGCGGGTAGTCTCTTTCGCTATTTCGTAGATCGTTACGAGGACCTAAATAGTCTTACTAAGGCTAACGTCGTCGCCTATAATAGCGAACCGAGCGAAAGAGAGTATTATACGCTTAAGGTACGTAGCACTAGACACCTACTAAGGCTATAAGCTTAGCCCGTAGTATGCAGCCTTAAATCCTAACTTAGTAAAGCCGTCTAGTACGCTTAACGTTTCGGGTATAACGCCGAGCGTAGCGTAGGCGTCCTCGAACGTAGGTACCTTAGCGCTCTTCTAGTTTATAGCGGAGTTAATAAGCGTAAATATCTTGCTATCGATAACTAGGGTACTGTCGGTATTATAGGCGCTAGCACGCTTATTGTTAGTATCTTCGGCGTACCGCTATTAAAAGGCTTATACGTCGCTTACGTTAACCTTAGGTATTACGGTATCGAACCCTAGGCGCTCGATCTTAGTAGGATCGCTAAATAGCTATAGATATAGACGTACGCTACCGGTAGTATTAATAATGTTATTAATGTAGGTAATACGCGCCTCGTTATTAGTAAAGTTATCTAGGCGTAGGCTAGTCCCTAGATTTATATTACCGCGCTTAGACAAAATATCGAAGGTCTTAAGCGTAGTATCCGGGTCGGTATTAGCTTATATACGCCGCATCTCCGTAGTAGTAGATCTATCGTAGAGACCCTTCTTAGCGAGGTCTAGTAACTGCTCTATAATATTGCCTATACGCTCGTCCTACTCCTTAGTATTTACTCGGCTAGCTTTCGGGTTAATATAGACCGGGGTAGTAGTAGTAGCGATGCGGGAGATCTTTATCGGCTCGAGTAATAGGTTAACCGCGTTATTATTGTTGTTCTTATTCTTTATCTTATTATATAGGTATAAGAGTAGTAGTCCTCGATAGAGGTCTTCTCCGCAAATATCTAGCTCTAAGACTAGGTAGACTAGCTAGAGAGCAGGTCTATAAAGCGTAGTAGGAGTGCCTACGAAGAACGTAGGAATATACGCTAGATCTAGCCGATCGATTGTAGGATCGAGGGAGTCTAGAATAACCTTTATCTTCTATACGGCGCGGATATAGATAAAGGCTATACGCTTTAGGTTGCCCTTAACGGTATCGGGATAGCGCGGGCCGGAAAGGGCGCGATCTACGACGTCGTCGTCCTCCGCGATTATACTCTTAATCTTAATCTAGCCTTTAGTAAAGCTAGAGATAGTCTTAAGGATCTTATTCGGCGTAAGCTAGAGTCGGTAGCTCTACTAGTTACCGTTATCTTTCTCGTCGATATCTATCTTATCGACGTCGTTATTAGGGTCTTACTCTACTATATCGTCTAAACCTTAAGCGTCTTCGCTATCGCTAACGTATTCTAATAAAACGGGCTGTTTGCCCTTACGCTTAGTCGGTCTAGCCTTGCGGCGAATGCCCGCTAGGGGTCTAGCGTACTTAGCCGACGCGCTCTCGTATTTACTAAATGTTCGCTATAATAACTTAGCACTATTCTAAAGAGGAGAATTAAGAATATAGAAACTTTAGGCGTACACCTAAATTATAAACCTTCGAAGAAACTTTAGGTACGTACCTATTTAATACGTAGAATAGGTGCATACCTAAAGTTTTATATTTAGAGTTAACTTAAGGCGTATACCTAAATCGTAGTGTTTTAAGGAAACTTTAGGTACGCACCTATTTAACGCGTTTTATCTTTTAAGTAGAATCGATATAACGGTAAAGGAAAAAAAGAATAAAAAAAGGGGATATACTTAGGCCTATTATACTTACGACGCGATGTAAGTAGAAATACTTAAACGCTAGCTCGAGCTTCGTTATTATACGTACGAACTAGTCGCCGACTAGGATCTCTATAGCTCCTACGGTAGTCTCGTTCTTAATAGATCTAGAGGAGTAGGCGGCTATATAGACACCTTAACTATAGGATAGGGCCGTTGCTACGCCGCGGGTCTTGTCTATAATAGCCTTAAAGCTATTAACGCGACCTTCCTTAAACCTCTACTCGGCTAGGTTAAGCTTATCTTAGTCTATCTCTATACCGATAGTCTTATCCTACTTAGCTTTAGTTAACTTCTTAGGCGTATTAGCGGTCTTAGCCTTCTTTAATAGCGATTCTTTCGGGGAAGGATCGCCGAGGCTAAGTAGTAGGGTATACTGCTTCTTAGCAGTAGACGTCGGGGTTTAGGGCGGGTCGCTTAGCGGACTAGTGCCTAATTTGCGCTTACGCGCGCTAGGGATAAGTAGGGAACTTATAGCTACAGTTTTTTCGCGATTATAGTAATGTGTTTCTTTCGAAAATAGTTTAACTGTTGCTATTTTTAAAGAAACTTTAGGTATATACCTATTCTAGTGCTAGTAATAGTAAGTGCTACGGAAGGTTGATGTTAATATTTAAGTTAAGAAGAGGGAGTAGGTTTGTAAAAGAAGAAAAGTTGTGTTACGTACGGACTACGTGTTTGCCGCTAGCGGCATATCCCGCGTCTAATAGCGATGTTTGCTTTAAACGCTTACCCGCACTAGTATTAGGTAATAGCCTATAAGGTTATATAAGGTTATATAAGGTATAACGTAAGGAAATTTTAGGTGCGTACCTAAAGTTCTATTAAACGCTTATTATTGCTACTTACTATAACAACCTTATACTACTATCTAATTAAGGCGAGGATATTATTCTCCGAACTGTCGATCGAGCTAAAGGATCAAATCCTACGCTACTTAGTAAACGTTAGGTATAGAGACTATAAAGTCTAGGTTGCTTATAACTATAGCATAGATAGGGAGTAGTAGATATAATATAAGCGCTAGCCGGCGGGGTTCGGTATCGATAGTTAGACTCGAACTATCGCGTAGAATTAGATATATACGGCGGTCCTAGTCGCTCTCTATATTAACGGTAGTCCCGAATTGCGACCCTTATTACATATGCCTATACTTACTAACTACGGCGACGAAGCGGTTCGGATAGTAATAGCGAGTATGCGGCTTAGTCTCCGGTTTAGCGAGGTCGTAATTAAGACGAAGTCGGATCCTCCTTTACCTATTAAGAAGCGCAAACGCTACTTCTCGTTATTGCCGGTACGGAGTTTAACGATATATATCCGTATACTCTCGATTATATAGGGTAGTTACTTACTACCTTATTGTCCTTAGCGGCTAGCGCCGACGCCCGAGAACATACTATAGGAGACGTCTTATAAGGTATTAATTAATGCGAGTAGCTATAATAATAGTAGGCCTAGCACGATAGCACAATTGTTAGCCGCATTTAGACCGCTATATAGTCTCGGGAATAACCTTTACCTATACGATAGAGAACGTAGTTAAAGGAGGCTCGACGAATATATTAACTTAAGCTCGGAGAGTGTACTAAGGCAGTAGTCGCGATCTATGCACGACTAATTGCTATTCGTTAAGTACCTAGTAGACAACCTCTACTTAAGTTATTATAATGCATTCTTCGGGTGTTATAGCTCGGCGTTAGTACCTCTACGACTCTACGACGTCGCCCTCGTATATTTCCGGTTTATATAGACCTTACGTTCTAGACTCTAGGATATACGAGATAAGGATCGGCGGTAGTTAAAAGACGTATAGCAAAGTGCGGATAGATTAGCGGTATATACTAGATTTTGCTTAATATCGGTCGCACTCGTATACGGCGGTTTTATATATAATGTTCTAGTTTCTCGCGCGGCGTAGCTATAGTCGCCGGATTGTAGGAAGCACTAGTATTTATATTAGATTATTACCGATCTAGGTAATAAGAATAAAGGTGTATTTAGCCTTAAGCGTTATACTCGGTATAGACTCGATAAGAAAACTTAGCTATCGATGCAGTATCGCTTCTTAGTTTATTACTATCTACCGGACTTTAACGTTACAATAGCGGATGTTAAGGCGCTTCGCTATAACCTTAAACTGCTATATAGCGAGATAGAGTACGAGATCGGAATCGGGGCATTTAATCTCGAAGGTAACGTTAAAGTCTTAGGAACGATTATATATTAGTAGCGCTATAGCATCGCCTACCTAGCGAACGATATAGCAGATATAACTCTAATCGAACTTCTAGAGGGGGAGGAGGCGTATAATAACGATATTACGCTCGTCGTACTATAGCGACTAAGTATAGCGAAGGAACGCGAGCTGCTAGTAATAGAAGAGGGTACGGCTACTCTACGTAAAGTGTCGACAGAGGAAGAGAACCCGACGCTACTTAAAGGTAATATTCTTAGATTAGGTGTATAATACTACGATTATAGAAACAGTCTCCGTAATATTAAATTATATAAATAATTACATAAGCATATAAATAAGTAACAACGTCTTTATTTAATTAATTATAGTCCTTCTAGCTTATGCAACTACGTAATAATTTCGTTACTTAAGTAGTTAACTATAAAAAGAATTTAGGGCCTATTAAGTAAAGTTAGTCTACCTCGTTATCGTCCTCGATAACCCTATAGTATATATAAGGGTTAAGAGCTATAGTAATCTATATGTTAAGTAGACAGTATAATAGAATATCTAGCGGTGTTCTACAGCTCCGAGTAAATATAGATCGCTATATATAGTAGTAGAGAACGCCTCTTCCGAGATGCTAATTTCCGACTTTATAGGTCGAGATTTCTACCTATACTACGAGGCTCTATCTCTAATAGTATAGTATAGCTTCCGGATAAAGAGAGGTTAGTACTATATAGCAATTTTGTTATTCTAAGCATATAGAACAATAATAGTGTAATAGAATCCTATTATTCTCGACGCTAGTCTAGTAAAGTCGACAAAGCAATAAACCTAGATTATACGCTATTATATATAACAGGCTATCTGTTTATTTAGTAGTGCGCTAGTCGCTCGCTATTTAATCTTATTTAAGCGCTATCTACTTAGTTAACCGGCCTATATCTACTTCTTTAACTATACGATTAAATGTTATAGAGACTGTACGCAAATAAAGGAACTTTAGGTATATACCTATTCTACGTATTAAATAGGTACGCACCTAAAGTTTCTTTATTAGTATACACTTATTATATAACTACGGTTTTAGGCGTACGCCCGAAGTTTTTGCTATTATCGGCGCTATCTAGTAGCCGTATTAAGCGGTAGCTATGCCTAGTATTCGGCTAGCCTTGCCTTACTATTTCGCGACGGAATCTACTTGTCGTTATCGTCGTCGTCGGTAGACGTATAGTTACTATTATCTAGCCCTCTTAGTCGCTAAATCTGTCGCATCGCTATAAAGCAGTTAATAAGATCTTCGCTAATTATCTACTATCCTTAATTGCGGAGCAGATTAGGAGTATAGCGGTATATTATATAAAGTTAGTTCTTCTTTTTTACGGTACTAACGAGCGACTAATGCTACAAGATAGTGCTATTCTAGATAAGGTTACTCGCACTAACTAGGACGGCGGCTACCTACTTTACCTAGTATTAAGCGGTAGTACCGGGTATTTTCTTCTATCGAACGGCTTAATAGATTTTGCTTTTATCGTAAGTAGGGAGGATGCGTATCTAATTTATTATATAACGCCCTATACTACACTTAAACTATTACGTAATGTCTAGGTAATCCCGACTAAGTAAGGCGAGTACGTCGAAACAGTACCTTACCTACCTACGCTATAGTCGGCGTTCCTAGCTATCGCGGCGAAAACCGTCGTCTTAGTTAAAGAGTAGCTAAAGGCGGGTTTGCTAGATAGCGGTAAATAAGGTAAAGCCGCCTTCTATAGCGTTACTACTACCGCCCCGGGCGACGACAATATTAGGTCTTCTACCTGTTATCTAATATATAAGGTCGTACGAAAAGCTATAGAGACTAGCTCTCTCTTTATCGGTAACTTCCTCCGAGAAGAAGCAGCGTAACTATACCTAATCCCTTAGGCGCTTATCGGGCTTTAAGAGTATATAGAGTATATAGCTAGTATAGCGGCATCTATATACCTAGCTTAATCGCTAAAGCGCCTATTTAACGATACCTAGGTACTAATCCGAGTTATTATCCTCTTCTAAGTCGTTACCCTTACGCTCCCTATACGCTGCTTAATACGTTTAGTAGGCGGTAACGAATTAGTCGATCGTCTCCTTTATATAGTTATAGAAAGCTTACTCTAGCCTTCCCGAACCGGTAGCCTAGAGCTAGCTACGGAGGAAGTCGGTAGTATAGGCGGTCTGCTAGAGCGCGGCAGTATAGAAGCGTAGTTAAACCTAGTTAAAGAGATCGGCTAGGAGCTAGGCGGCGTACGTAGTACGGAGGCTTACTATAATGTTTAAACCCCGACGACTTCCTTTCTACTCTCTATCGCCCGCGCCTAACTAGTCGTAACGATTACGAGAGAGTCTATGCTTTATACTAAAGGAACTACTATTATAGGTCGTCGTTAGTAAGTCGAATAGTATATTAAGCATTGCCGACGTAGAGGCTTCCTTAACGGCGCGGGTTATACGATCGAGTTAGGCGGTATTTACGCCTACGTTAACAGACCTTTATAAAAGGACTATATATATTGCAAAGAGCTAGCGGTTTAACTATAAACGTATAAAGTCGATAACGTGCTTACTCTCGAGTACGAAAAAAGGCTAGTAAGTACGACGCCTATCTACTCCTTCGGTTAGGCTTAGGCGAGTTATAGGCAGATTAGGCTAATAGAGCAGGTCCTAGTAAGTACGAACCTCTCCTCGTACGCTAAAGGGAACAGTACTCGAGGCGTAGCTATCTAGCGTATTATACGCCTATGTAATTTCCGCTTTAAAGGCGTCTAAGATACGAGCTCGGCGAAATATAGTATCTCGGGCAATAAGGGAAGTAACGGCAGCTACCTAGTCGATAGTAGACTAGGAGAATGCAAGAAGCGCTAGTATTAACTAACTGAAAATAGGTTCTACTATTCGGTTAATAGACGCGAAGAGATCCTTCGATATATTATATCCTTAGAAGAAGCCGATACTACTAAGCCGCTCTATAGACTTACGGAGTAGTTTGCCTCGGATACTATAAGCCTCTTATATACCGAACTACTAGTATACTTAAGGATACTCGATATTAAGGCCGCTAGTCTTCGTAACGCTATAAGCTGTCCGGTAAAGGGCGATAAGCGGAGATGCTACTACGTCTTCGACTACTAGTCTAGTAGGGATGTCTTCCTACGCGAGGTCGAACTAAGCGCGGTCTACATTACGATATATAGGGTTAAACTAGCGCTCGAGGGACTAATCGAGGAGTTCTTTAAGCTCTAGGGGAGTCTATGCCTCTAGACGGATTTTAGTCCTATACTATATAACAATACTACTAAGCCGCTCTATAGACTTGCGGAGTAGTTTGCCTCGGATACTATAAGCCTCTTATATACCGAACTACTAGTATACTTAAGGATGCTCGATATTAAGGCCGCTAGTCTTCGTAACGCTATAAGCTGTCCGGTAAAGGGCGATAAGCAGAGATGCTACTACGTCTTCGACTACTAGTCTAGTAGGGATGTCTTCCTACGCGAGGTCGAACTAAGCGCGGTCTACATTACGATATATAGGGTTAAACTAGCGACCTAAAGTTTCTTTATTAGTATACACTTATTATATAACTACGGTTTTAGGCGTACGCCCGAAGTTTTTGCTATTATCGGCGCTATCTAGTAGCTATATTAAGCGGCAGCTATACCTAGTGTTCGGCTAGCCTTGCCTTACTATTTCGCGATAGAATCTACTCGTCGTTATCGTCGTCGTCGGTAGACGTAGAGTTACTATTATCTAGCCCTCTTAGTCGCTAAATCTATCGCATCGCTATAAAGCAGTTAATAAGATCTTCGCTAATTATCTACTATTCTTAATTATAGAGTAGATTAGGAGTATAGCGGTATATTATATAAAGTTAGTTCTTCTTTTTTATAGTACTAACAAGCGACTAATGCTACGGGATAGTACTATTCTAGATAAGGTTACTTACGCTAACTAGGACGGCGGCTACCTACTTTACCTAGTATTAAGCGGTAGTGCCGGGTATTTTCTTCTATCGAACGGCTTAATAGATTTTGCTTTTATCGTAAGCAGGGAGGATACGTATCTAATTTATTATATAACGCCCTATACTGCACTTAAACTATTACGTAATGTCTAGGTAATCCCGACTAAGTAAGGCGAGTATATCGAAATAGTACCTCGCCTACCTACGCTATAGTCGGCGTTCCTAGCTATTACGGCGAAAACCGTCGTTCTAGTTAAAAAGTAGCTAAAGGCGGGTTTGCTAGATAGCGGTAAATAAGGTAAAGCCGCCTTCTATAACGTTACTACTACCGCCCCGGGCGACGATAATATTAGGTCTCCCGCCTATTATCCGATATACGAGGTTATACGAAAAGCTATAGAGACCGGCTCTCTCTTTATCGGTAACTTCCTCTAAGAAGAAGTAGCGTAACCGTACCTAATCCCCTAGGCGCTTATCGGGCTTTAAGAGTATATAGAGTATATAGCTAGTATAGCGGCATCTATATACCTAGCTTAATCGCTAAAGCGCCTGTTTAACGATACCTAGGTACTAATCCGAGTTGTTATCCTCTTCTAAGTTATTACCCTTACGCTCCCTATACGCTGCTCGATACGTTTAGTAGGTAGTAACGAATTAGTCGATTGTCTCCTTTATATAGTTATAGAAAGCTTACTCTAGCCTTCTCGAACCGGTAGCCTAGAGCTAGCTACGGAGGAAGTCGGTAGCATAGGCGGTCTACTAGAGCGCGGCAGTATAGAAGCGTAGTTAAACCTAGTTAAAGAGATCGGCTAGGAGCTAGGCGGCGTACGTAGTACGGAGGCTTACTATAATATTTAAACCCCGACGACTTCCTTCCTACTCTCTATCGCCTACGCCTAACTAGTCGTAACGATTACGAGAGAGTCTATACTTTATACTAAAGGAACTACTATTATAGGTCGTAGTTAGTAAGTCGAATAGTATATTAAGTATTGCCGACGTAGAGGCTTCCTTAACGGCGCGGGTTATACGATCGAGTTAGGCGGTATTTATACCTACGTTAATAGACCTTTACGAAAGGACTATATATATTATAAAGAGCTAGCGGTTTAACTATAAACGTATAAAGTCGACGACGTACTTACTCTCGAGTACAAAGAAAGGCTAGTAAGTGCGACGCCCGTCTACTCCCTTAGTTAGGCTTAGGCGAGTTATAGGTAGATTAGGCTAATAGAGTAGGTCCTAGTAAGTGCGAACCTCTCCTTATACGCTAAAGGGAACGGTACTCGAGGCGTAGCTATCTAGCGTATTATACGCCTATATAATTTCCGCTTTAAAGGCGTCTAAGATACGAGCTTAGCGAAATATAGTATCTCGGGCAATAAGGGAAGTAACGGTAGCTACCTAGTCGATAGTAGACTAAGAGAATACAAGAAGCGGCAGTATTAACTAACTAAAAATAGGTTCTACCGTTCGGTTAATAGATGCAAAGAGATCCTTCGATATATTATATCCTTAGAAGAAGCTAATACTACTAAGCCGCTCTATAGACTTACGGAGTAGTTTGCCTCGGATGCTATAAGCCTCTTATATACCGAACTACTAGTATACTTAAGGATACTCGATATTAAGGCCGCTAGTCTTCGCAATACTATAGGCTATCTAGTAAAGAGCGATAAGCGGAGATACTACTATATCTTCGACTACTAGTCTAGTAGGGATGTCTTCCTACGCGAGGTCGAACTAAGCGCGGTCTATATTACGATATATAGGGTTAAACTAGCGCTCGAGGGACTAATCGAGGAGTTCTTTAAGCTCTAGGGGAGTCTATACCTCTAGACGGATTTTAGTCCTATACTATATAACAACTAGTTCTATACGCCGCTAATATATATCTAAGTCTCGACGTAACCGACGTTCGATGCCCTACTATAAACAATATAGTCGTAGTATAGCTATATCGACTATAGGGTCTTAATTTGCCGGTAGCGGATCTATAATATCGTAAGAGATTTTACTAACGTTACGATTATTGCCTTCTACGCCTTGTTTCTATCGAGCGTATATGCGATTATATACTTACTAGAAGGATAGGGGATAATATACGAGCACTCGAGAAGGATAAGTATCGCAAAGCGTAGGAATAAGAATAGTATTAACAAAGTAAGCCTGTTTACGCTTATTTATATAATAGCGACATTGCCGGTCGATCTTCCGATTTCGATTCGCTTTAGGGAGTAGAAGGTTAGGGAAGAAGAGATACGTATTAAATCTAGAAGCATCGAGTCTAGTCGCGATCCGTATATACTTATAGCGTTCGGGTCGTATCGGAGAGCGGCCTACTAGTATATACTACTCGTAAGTAATAGTCTTTATAAAGCGAGGCGTATAGAACAACCGAATATCGGCTCTATAGGTCGCAAGTAAGGTTATAGGGAGGAGAAGTGCCTTAATATCCTAGTATCGAGTAATGTAAAATAGCTAATTAGTAGATATAAGGCACAACTTCTCGAGTAATAGGACCGTAGAAGGTATCCTATTAACCTGCCCGGCGAGGAGTCTACGCTAGTCGACGCCTCGGAGCTGCTCGTATATATACGTTAGGAGCTTGCTATACTCTACGACGTACGTAAGTATATCCGGGAGCTAGTAAAGTTAACTTTAGGCGAAGGTAGTAGTAGTGCCCTTAGCAACAAATTCTACGAGTATAACTTTAGGCGGTATCGGCTTCTCTTCTTCCGCGTCTATATCCTAGTCTTAGGAATACTTATAAGAGCAACTATCTACGGCGAGCGCTTAGTAAAGTACTATCCGACTGTAAGGGGTCGATATAATAGGTAGATTGTCTAGTTCCTCGTCGGAATTAACCCTAGCGTCGCTACTTAAAGGACTGCTTAAATCCGATTAGATTAAACTACTAGTTGCCGAAGATACTCGCGAGCTTTCGAGCGTAACGTCGCTATTATCGTCTCGACTCTACTAACCTCGCGGTAGCGTAGGTCGTAGCGGTAGTAGGGGTTCTAGTAAAGTAGGGCGCGGGTTACGCCCTCTAGGATTTAGCCGGATACGTAGTAGGAGCCTGCGTTATAGCTGCGATAGGTAAGCTCTAGGACGAGGCCTTTATAAGCTCTCTCTTAAATTAGACCTAGTAATACTATCTCTTAATCTAGATAGGCTTCGCCTTAAGCTAGGGCTAGGAATACTGTCTCTAGAATTAGACTTAGATATACTCGCGCTTGCGATCGGTCGACTACGCTATACTAAGGCTAGCAGTTAATTCGTCCCGTCTCTTAAAGTAGGCAACGAGGGGCTCTCTAGAATAGAAGGGAAGGAGAGACTTCTTTGAGAAGTCGGCGAAGTAGGTTAAGTAGCGGACTTCGAAGCTAGTAATAGGGGAGAATAAGCTACGCTTACTTAGGAGTCTAGCTTAGGCGGCGTCGTAGGCAACGAGGGGCTCTCTAGAATAGGAGAGAAGGAGAGACTTCTTTAAGGAGTTAGCGAAGTAGGTTAAGTAGCGGACTTCGAAGCTAGTAATAGGGAAGAATAAGCTACGCTTCCTTAGGAGTTAGGCTTAGGCGGCGTCGCTAGTATAGAAGCTAGCGGGGAAGGCGTCGCTAGTATAGAAGCTAGCTAGGAAGGCGTCGCTAGTATAGAAGCTAGCGCGGGAGGTATCGCTAGTATAGAAGCTAGCTAGGGAGGTATCGCTAGTATAGAAGCTAGCGCGGGAGGTATCGCTAGTATAGAAGCTAGCGTAGGAGGTATCGCTAGTATAGAAGCTAGCGCGGGAGGTATCGCTAGTATAGAAGCTAGCGCGGGAGATATCGCTAGTATAGAAGCTAGCGCGGGAGGTATCGCTAGTATAGAAGCTAGCGCGGGAGGTATCGCTAGTATAGAAGCTAGCGCGGGAGGTATCGCTAGTATAGAAGCTAGCGCTAGTAGGGATTGTGCTATAGCGGACGAAGGGGGTCTAGCAGCTATTAGAGCGGGGCGGTAAACTGTTCTATATAGGGTAAGAGGACCTATATACGAAGGGAGAGTATTAGATAGGTATACTAGTTAAGTGCTATCTATTTTAGGGAGAAGGGGACGTAGAGGAGCCCGCCGAATAGCTAACTAAGGCTAGTCGTAGGTAGAGACAGCCTATACGATCGATTATTAAACGATAGACGTAGAAGTACTATTCCTTAGAGTAGAGCTAGCGGCGTTAGCTCTAGTAAATTAATCGACTACCGCGATAATATCGTCGATCTCGAGCTAGTTAATATAGGTAGCAAGGAGCTATAGCCTATCTCTAGTGTTTGTACGCGGCGCTATCTATAAAGAGAGCGGTAGTAGTCGTAGTACTAGGAGAAGTAGCCGTCCCTAACTAGCCGAATAGTGCTAACTCTAGAGTGTTTAACTACCTACTACGCCTATTTAGCTACGAAGTAGAGGGTTAATATAGGGGATAGGTTAGGTAGCCGAGGAGGTAGACGATATAGCGGCTAGATATAGTAGTAGCGCAGACGAAGAAGATACTACGCCTAGGTCTTACTCGGCTTATTATACTTTCTTCTAGACTCGTCGTAGAGCCGTACTCGCTAACTTCCTCGCGGTACGTTCGGCCTTCTTCTTCTACTCTTCCTCTTTAGTACCGAGTAGCTTACGCTATCCTTTAGGCGGCATTGTGTTAATTCCGTTAATAGCGGAGGGCAAAGCTTATATGTAAGCCGCGCTAATAAGTATAGAATTCGAGGAGGTAGTAGTTCTATCTCGCGGAAACTACTAATACTAGAAAGGGCTACCCCTTTCTAGCGATATATTTTGTATATAAGAGAGTAAGGAATAGCAGCGCAGTATATTTTGCGTATAAAGTAGTACGTACAAGCAGGTTCGTATACTGCCTACGGCTTTCCCGTAGACGTTGCAAAACCTAAAGTCTAGCAATTAAAGGACACCGTAAACAACTTAAAACTTTAGGTACGCACCTAAAACTAGGCGTTTTAGATGCGTACTAAAAGTTTTAAGTTGTTCCTCTATCGGACCGTAGGATAAGTAAACCTAAAGAGTATTACTAGTAGGTCTGTTATTAAAGGTAAAAGTCCTTGCTAGGCGATAGGCGGAGTAATACGAGATACGGGGTAAGGTTCGTAGTAGCCTTCCGGAATAGCGAAGGAAGGCTATTTAATTAGATAGTTAGCTAGGTTCTAATAATGTTTGATTAATGTTAGGTAGATAGGTTAGCTAGATTTCGGGAAAGGGTACCTCGTATACTTAATATAAGACTAAAAGTATAGCTAAGAAGATAGGTAAATCCCTACTTACGGAACCGGAGGGTAAGGGGTAGGGGAATGCGTATCCTATATGTTTCTTAACCGGAAGCGCTCCGTCGCGTTCTAACGGAGCGAGGGCCGTATCGCTAGTTATAGCTAATTAGCTAGACGCGGGCGCGGTCGAGATACGACTTAGAATGCGAACGCCTTCTTACTTTAATGTTTCTTAAGCGCTTCGTCGTATCCTAGCGAAGCGGCTTACTAACTAGAAGCGCTTCGTCGTATCCTAACGAAGCGGCTTAACGACATCCTTATCCTTGCTACGACTACTAAGACGTGCAAATTCTTCCTCGAATATAGCGATATAACGTAAAAACTAGTCGATAGCGTAGTTAGTCTAATAAGCGATAATTATTAGTAGATCTCCCTTGTTCTAGTTCTCGAGCATTACTTTAATAGCTTATATAGAGACATAGGTCTTGCTAGTACCGGGTAGGCCTTAAATAATAGCAAGACGCGCCGTTAGAATACGACGGAGCGCTTCTAGTTAGGAGGCGTCTAGAGCACTATTAGGCTTAGAAGGCTAGTACTTAACTATATTAACATTCTCGAAGCTCTCGTTAGAGTTATTAACTAGGACAGAGCTTAGATCTCGCTTCGGCTATGCTTTAAAATACTTAGGCGCCGAAATGTAAGGCTATATACTAACGAGGTGCTCTAATAAGGGGAAACCCTCGCGTATTATACGCTAAAGGCTAAGTAAGGTGTGCCGATTAGCTTCGAAAAGTCCGCTACGGTCCTCTACTATAAGATATTCTATAGTAGGATCTAGCTCTAACTCCTCGGGATAGGCAAAGGCGAGATTAAGCTTAAGTAGATTCTGCTAAAGTCCCTCTAGTAGTCGAGCGGTAATAGTAGCGATAATAGCGCGAGATACGAACTTGTTATTTATTAGTATAAGAACGACTAAGCTGCCGGCGATAAGGCGCTTTAACTGTTCCTATAGAACTTTCTTACTAGTGCGGAGGAGACTAAAAGTAACGCGGACGGCGAAGCTACGTATAGATAAAGTCGCGCCGTAGATATAAACCTGCTTAGGTTAGCATATAACGGGCGGCGCGTTAAAGGGGTAAAGGCGAGACTAACCTTCGTATAGATACCGACTTTGCTATTAAATACGTCCTTAGCGGCATATAGAGTATAGCGAGTTATTAAGACTACTTCGCGAAGGCCGCGGAGGGCATCTTCGCGGTTCCTATAGAACTTTCTTATTAGTACGGAGGAGACTAAAAGTAACGCGGACGGCGAAGCTACGTATAGATAAAGTCGCGCCGCAGATATAAACCTACTTAGGTTAGTATATAACGGGCGGCGCGTTAAAGGGGTAAAGGCGAGACTTACCTTAGTATAGATGCCGACTTTGCTATTAAATGCGTCCTTAGCGGTATATAGAGTGTAGCGAGTTATTAAGACTACTTCGCGAAGGCCGCGGAGGGCATCTTCGCGGTATAGCTCGTAGAGAGTGCTCTAAGAGAATAGTTCTATAAGGGAGGCGATAAATAGTAAATAGGGCTAGTCGACGTCGTATACGAGGGCGAGCGTTCCTATCGCTAGTTATAGCTAATTAGCCCGCGGCCCTTGCCGTATCGCTAGTTATAGCTAATTAGCCCGACGTAGGCGCAGTCGAGATACGACTAAGAATGCGACCGCCTTCTTGTTTAGCTCGCAATATACGTAGGCGGCCTACGAGCAGGCGCGAGAATATATTCTTTTATACCTTCGATATTATAATATCGAATAAATAGAGAATAGTTCTATAAGGGAGGCGATAAATAGTAAATAGGGCTCGTCGACGTCGCGCGCGAGGGCGAGCGTTCCTGTCGCTAGTTATAGCTAATTAGCCCGCGGCCCTTGCTATATCGCTAGTTATAGCTAATTAGCCCGACGCGGGCGTAGTCGAGACACGACTAAGAATGCGACCGCCTTCTTATTTAGCTCGCAATACACGTAGGCGGCCTGCGAGCAGGCGCGAGAATATATTCTTTTATACCTTCGATATTATAATATCGAATAAATAGAGAATAGTTCTATAAGGGAGGCGATAAATAGTAAATAGGGCTCGTCGACGTCGCGCGCGAGGGCGAGCGTTCCTATCGCTAGTTATAGCTAATTAGCCCGCGGCCCTTGCCGTATCGCTAGTTATAGCTAATTGGCCCGACGCCGGCGCCCTACTATACGCCCGCTATACGCCTAACTCTAACCCTAAAGTGCCCTATAGTACTTAGATACCCTAGCTAATTTATATATAAACTAAGTACTAAATATAGTAATATGCTACTTAGAAACTTAGTATTACTAGTATAATACTCCTAGGTTATAGTATAATACGTAGAAATAAAAATCTCGTCTTCGAAACTCTTTACTTTATTACTTAGAGATTTTATTTAAATTACTTAGACTCCCTAGCTAATTTATATATAAACTAAGTACTAAATATAGTAATAGGCTACTTAGAAACTTAGTATTACTAGTATAATACTCCTAGGTTATAGTATAATACGTAGTTATACGTAGAAGTAAGCGTTTCTGTCGCTAGTTATAGCTAATTAGCTCGCGACCCTAGTCGTGTCGCCGGTTATAGCTAATTAGCTAGACCCCTGCCCCCCTACCGGACGCCTATCCCTAACCCTATAGCTAGGTAGGGTAGTCGTATCGCCGGTTATAGCTAATTAGCTAGACCCCTGCCCCCCTACCGGACGCCTATCCCTAACCCTATAGCTAGGTAGGGTAGTCCTTATCCTAATCCTTATACTCCTAATATAATCTTGCTTCCCGTACTATTAATGTCTCTTTCTCTATCTCCTACTATACCGCCGCCGTATCCTAAGCTTTCTACCTATCGCTAAGCTTCTATTAGTTTTCTACTAGTTTTATCTAGCCTTGTTATAGAGTTTCTTCTTTCTAGCGGAGCTTTTTAAGAAGTTGTTCTATAAGCTCTTCTTATTAGTTCGCGTATCCCTAAGCGAGCGTTCCTACTTATTTAATCGCTCTTTACGCGCTTCGTAGGACTCTTCTATTATAAATGCGATAGATATAGGGGTAACTGTAGGGTTTAGGGTTCTTAGTTACGGATACGCGCTTATTATATAGCCGGGCCGGGTAGGTTGCGCTTTCCTTTCGCTACTAAGATCGAGGGGTTAGATAAGCTAAGAGATACTCCGGTATAGTTATAATCGGTAGAATTGTAGGCGATTAGATTTGTAGTTAAGCGTATTAATATAATTCCGAGAATCTTCTTACCCGTTCGAGACTATAGTATCGGAAGAGTACTAACTAAGGCGCTAGATAATTATACGCGAGTCGTGCCTTGCTATTACTATCTCTATTAGGAAGATAGTATTAGGAATGCCGCTAGACTAGGCATTAATAAAACCTCTCTCTCGTTATTATTATTCTTATAATATATGCTATATAATTACGCGTATTAATTAACTACTAATCTCCGAACTAGGTATAGTATTATCTGTCCTACTTATATCTATACTTACTCCTACGAGAACTCTTATAAGAACTCCTTAAACTCTATATTAAGTCCTCCTTATAACTCTTAAATTTAGCTACTTGTCTCTATCCCTAATCTAAAAGTTATTAATTATATAGCTCTAATTCCCGCGTAATTGTCTTATACTTACGCGCTTCTGCTTTAGACTTATTAATTCGTTTCTAGGCTAATTCTAACTGTTTCTAGTAGCTCGAGATATAGGCTTATAGGTCTTGCTTATTAGACTAGAGATGTTCGATTTCGCGTAGATAGCGCTCGGTAAGTTTTAGTTAGGCGGTATACTCGATTTTAAGGTACGCGAGCTATTATTCGAGTTCGGTAGTATAGCGGTAGTTATAAGGATATAGCTAAACCTCTTCGTCTTATATTTATACTCGTACTCGTACTTCTTCTCGAGCTCTAGCTCCGTCTATATTACCTCGTATATATCCCTCTACGGCCTCTCTATATCCGGCTTCGCCTTCGCGCTACTCTCGTCCTGCTACGTCCTCTCTATATCTAGCTTCGACTTCGTATTACTCTCGTCCCTCTATATTCTCTCCGCCTTTACTAGCGCTAGCGCCTTCTTCGATAGTAGCGGTAGTAGTAGTAGGATTAGCGTAGATACTATCGAGCTAGGCTATCTTAACGGCGGTAGGCTTAAAGCGATCGGCGGGGCGGTCGAGAGCGGGAACGGCCGATTAGTTAACAATCTATATAGCGCGTCCCTTTTGCTAGCGATTAGAGGCGAGGAAAGTGCCGTCCTTAGGTACGATATAATAGCGAACGGCCTTTTCGAATTTGTCGCGCTCTAGGCTAGCCTTAGTTACATCGTACGGCTATAGCGATACTAGATACTCCTATTTATCGTCTGTTAGTACTTACTACTCTAATAAGCCGCGGCTTTCGTAGAAGCCGAAGATCTTAGACTAGTCGTACGAGGTAGACGTAAACGTAGACGTAGACATAGCTATAAGGGGCTAGAGACTAGGATATACTAATACACCTCTACTACACACTCGGGGCTATATACTTTAGCGATAATAAGAGTAGGCCTACTTACTGTTTGCCTCTCCTTTATAGTAAACTAAATAGCGGGCTACGGCGTAGTACTACTCGGTATAGTATCTAATATCTAAGACCGTACGCGTAGCTTTGCGATATATGTCGGCGTATAGTATAATATAGAGATAATATATCGCCCGCTTCTACGTTTGCTTACCTACGCCGGTCTTTTATTATATCGATTGCTTTATGCTAATTAATCCCTTCGCCCTCGTTAAGTACCGCTATCTTCCTCGCTTATATCGAGACGTTATATAAGGACCTAGTTAAAGTTACGGCTATAGCTCGCGCGACGTACGTATAGAAACATTCGACTAAGTTATAGATAGTATTAAGCGGCGTAGGCTTCGACTTAGCCTTTAGCTTCGTACTCGAGTATTAGTATCGGCTTTATTATTAATATCTATATTTGTATCTACTATACCTTAGCCGCCTCCTTAATCGGTTAGATATCTTGCTTATTTATACTATACGCCTAATTAGACCGGTAGTTATAGGTAGTTAAGACTTAATATAGCGCTGCCCTAGGAGCCTCTACCTTCTCTATTATATACCTATCCTCTATATTAAGAGCGTACGATAAGCGATAATTTCCGGTTACTACCCTTCGCGAAATAGTATTCTATTAAGACTAATAAAGGTAGGCGACATTAGCAAGATCTATTCCGAGACACTCCTAGAAACTACCGCTCTTACTCTTACTCGAAGGTAGGGTAGTATAGCGCTCCCCTCCGATATTTAACTTAGCGGCAGCCTAATAAAGGCGACTACGGTTAGCGGAATTCATTCCTCTAAGGCGCTTATATCGGACCCGCTCGTAAGCGATATCTTTATCTACTATAGGAGAACCTAAATCTATTCTTATAGTCGTTTATATCGAACCTATTAGGCCCGTTATCCCTATTAAATCTACTAGGCCCTCCTTAGGCATTAAATTTAATTCCGGTCTCGCTACGTTATCTCGAATACTCTTTAGTACTATAGTAGCTATCGGCTAAGAAACAAATTAACCTACGAGTACTTTCTTTTTCTACGTCGCCTTCTATAGTCCCTCGGTAGTCGTTTAACTAGCTTCTATATTCTCCGCCGCCTCCTCTCTTAAAGCCTTAGTAAGAGAAAGAACCTTAGTAGGAACTATCGCTAAGCGGACGTATTACTAGATAGCGGTAGTTACCGCGATTAGAGTAGTTACCGGTAGTTAGCCTACCTCTAAGAACTAATATCTCTCCTCTATCTCTAGTACCTCGAGTTAATTATAATAGCGAGAGCGACTTTAAATATTCTCGAAAAGTCTCTCCTCTATCTCCTGCCTCTCGAGCCTATCTTAATAGCGGGAATAACTTTAGATATTCTTCTCGAGAATTATCTCCTCTAGCTCTCGCTCCTCGTATTAATCGTAATCGTAATACCGGATATTCTTTTCGAGAGGCCTCTCCGCTACTACGAGAATTCTTCGTCCTAGATAGATATCGTCTACCTAATAATATTAATTACTATTATCGCTTCCGAAGATTAGGTAAAGCTATTCTACCTAGAGAATACCTACTTTCGAGTCTATTAGATACTATATAGCGAATTCGGTCTAGTCGAGAATACCCTTATTCCTATATCCTAGAGATAATATAGTAAACTCTATCTAGCCTAGAGTATTCTCTTTCTAGACTACCGGATATAATATAGCGAAGTCGATTTCGTCTAGAATATACCTATTTAAGTCTACTAGATACGGCACCGCTAATTCGATCTAGCCCTTCCTATTCGCTAAACATTCTACTAGGTTAATACCCTCTTTCTAGCCTAGTAGGTACTATATAGCGACCCCGATCTAGCCCTCCTCTTCCGACTAACGTACTAGAAGAAATAAGCGATTAGGTCGCTCGCTTAGCTACGTCGGCGCAAAACAATACGGACCTATCCGCTATACTAGAGGTAAAGTTACTATCGCTACTACCCCTACTACCGGAACTACGACAAGCTTATCGTCCTAGTATTCCGGCAATTATAAAGAAAATTACGACTAGTTAAAGCAGCTAAGGAGGTATATAATAAAAGAGACGTAAAATAAAAAGATAGACCCGCTACTACGGCGTTATATAACTATTATACGATCTAGGATAGGAGTAAAGCTAAGGTAGCGATAAAGGGTTAGAATTAAATACTTTGCGAGGCAATATGCTTGCTAAATCTAATATAGACTTTGCTTCGCAACGCGCTTGTATTTACTTAGCTTATTATAGATATTGCTACAAGTGTATATCTTATCGCTTAGCTATTTTCGAGGATAGAAGAAGGATTTTAGTAGGCGAGAGGAATAGTATACTATTCTAATCTCCTATATAGTTCTCGCTCTCTATACCGAATCGATATATCGTACGTACCGTAATAAAGCAATACGAGATGCGCGAGTAGCCGGGCGCGTACGTATACGCGTACGTTGCTTAGTTAATTGCAAGCGCTAAGTAGAATATAGAATATAGAATGTAGTATATAAAAATTCGCGAATTATTACAATATTCTTTCCCTAAAACACCTTACTAACGCTCGAAACGCGTAGCAATCCGGTTAAACCGCGCGCGTCGTTAGTAAAATAGCGTAACGTAGCGAAATCGTTATAATATAGTAATCCTTTTCTACCTATATTTACCCTCTTTCTCCGTACGCCCCTAATGCCTTCTAGAAGGCTATTCCGTATAGTATCTCGACGACGTAATATCTAATTAGTACTAGTACGCCGTCGCTATCGGCTCGATAGCGATATACGGCGGTCCTAGCTCGTACTATTTCTACTCTTCCTTCTTAGCCTCTTTATCTACCTCGACCTACACTTCGTCCGGCCTCTAGCGCCGCTATACTACGTTAAAGGGTACGTACCGGCGTAGGTAGCGAATGCTTTAGTAGCTAGTGTAACGTGCTAGGAATCTAAACTTTATTACCCTATATATCTATTAGTATACCTTCGATAGCCTAGCGTAAGGAGCGGAGTTAGGTACGAATCTTATCCGGATCTTCTCTAATAACTAGTTTATACTACTTTACGAGCTATACGACGAGTCTATATACGCGCTATTTAAAAACTTAGATTAAGTTGTCTCGTACGCTACGTAGGCAAGTACTTAAGTTAAGCGCTATATATAACGAATCCGAGATGCCGAAGTCTAGGTTTCTTAGGCTCGCTAGTCCGTAGTTATCGAGTAGTATAAGCTATATTTTCCGGCTAAGTAAGACTAAACCGCGAGTCGGATCGATCGGTAGAAGCTCTATATCTAGTATAAGCTCTTCTATCCGCTATAGGAAGACTAGCCTATATACTATCCTACTCGCCGCTTAATCGGACTATACTAACTATACGAGTAGATAAACGGCGAAGATATGCCTCTAGATCTATACCTCGTCCTACTCGAAGGATAGTAGTTAGATTTACTATCGCTTATAGTATCCGCTAGACCTACCGAGCTCGTAACTCTAGCTCTACGAACCCGTATCGATATAGGTCTCTCTTAGCTCTATAGCGTCCTCGAAAACATTACCTATACTATCGACTACGACCTCCGATATATTAACTATATATAAAAGCTCGCTTCTTATACTAAGCCGCTTACCTTCCTTATCTAAGTCGAAGTACGCCTCCTCGTCTACGACCTTATAATAACTATATTCGAAACTAGAACAAAAGCTACCCTCGCCTTCGCTAATACCCTTACTATCTCTATCCTCTACGATATAATCGAAACCCTCGGACCTAACTATCCTACCGTTAGTAGACTTTCCTCCTCCTCCCCTTTCCTTAAAACTATTACTATAATCCTTACGAAACTCTTACGTAATCCTACTACCTCCTACTTTAACTCCCCTCTTTGTCTCTACTACCTCGCTCTCGAAGTCTAGCTAAGATACCTTACCGCCCTCTCTACCTTCCTCTGTACTATCTCTCGCTTAACTTCCTACCGCTAGGTCCTCTAATACTTCGAATACTATCTCCTCGAGTATAGAGGTAGGTTAGGGTATTTATCTTACCCCTCGAGACTCTTACGCTAATAGTTTATATTTAATAGAATAGAGGAGGAGGTAGAAGGTTTAGATTTCTTCGCGGCGATTCTAGCTTCGAGACTAGATTCTAGGGCGACGAAGACAAGGGAAGAGACGTTATTAAAGGGCGATATAGCGGCTTAGGTTAGGGTTTTAGATTAGAAACGGCTTGTAGGTAGGGAAGGGTTAGAGGAGATAGTAGTTAGGTAGAGGGCGGAGTATTGTTTTATTTAGGGAGAGATTAGGTAGGAGGAACGGAGGGATAGGAATAGGAGAAAGGAGTAGGAGGGGTGCTTTTTTATTATTTAAGAGGGAGGGAGGGGGAAAGTTCTTAGTAAAGTATAATTATTAGCGTTCGTTTATCGATTGTTTAAGGATTAGTCTAGCCGAGCTCGAAGTTTACTAGTATATTTTATCTTTAACTTACAATCTCCCTTGCCGCTCGCAAACGTCTATATATTTAGTTATAGCGTACTTGTATATAGGCAGTAGATTTAGGGATGCTAACTAATAGGTTATATTAGCAAAGTCGATAATATACATAGTACGAGAGCTAGGAGATAGGTAATAGCAAGCGTAAAGTGAGTTAGGTCCGGCTTATAAAGGCTGTCTTTCGAAACGCTCCGGTATTAGTAAAGGTTATATATAATATAAGTAAGAGTTACGGACTTGTCTTTAGCTTATAAAGGTATGTCTTTCGAAACGCTCCGGTATTAGTAAAGGTTATATATAATACGAGCAAGAGTTGCGGACTTAGTAATAGAGCGTAGAGTAGATTTAGGGCAGCCGACTAGTTGCTAATAGATAGATAAATAAATAAATAAATGCAAGGGCTCCGGTTGTAGTAAAGGTTATATTGTCCCGAGTCGAGTTAATATACGTACGCTAATAGTTAACTACTTTCGAGAAGACGTCGATATATTTAATTATAGCGTACCTAGTAATAGCAGGCGTATAGTAGATCTAGGTAGGGTAACTAATTAGTGCTTTATAAATAAATGAAATTAAACGCCCTAGTAGGCTAAAGGCTAGTAACGTAGTATAAGAGCTAGGAGATAGGCAAGTAAGTATAGTTTCTTTCTAAAAGTCTTATCTATACAAGTTAGTATCTCTTCTTAGGCCTAGTCGATATACGTATATAATAGTTAACTATATATAGCTAGCTTATACCTGTTTATATTAACTCCTAGTAAGTTCTAAATGTATCTACATCCTCTAAATAGCGATAAGCAGCTCCCTAAGGGTAATGTTTTTAAAAGGGTTAGGAATACTAAAGTCGGCGGCTATAGAACAAATACGTACGACATTACTAGCCGTAAGTTCGAATAGGTTTAGGCGGAGCTATTAGAGAACTAGTCGAAGAATGTAGTCGTCGCCGATACTAAGGGCGACTCCGAAGGCTATTATAGCATCGCTAACGGTGTTAAATAAGCAGTAGGTATATATAGTCTTATCGTGCTTAATAGTCCTAGTAGTAGCTTGCGTCTAAGGTTCCGTCTAAAGAGGGTAAGAAGGTAATAGGATTAGATATTGCTTAACGGTAGGAGAGGGCGACTAAGGCAGCTCTAGCCTAATAGCGGGATAAGAAGATTAGATAGGATAATACTCGGTAGGGCAAGGAGTTAACGGGGGTAGGGGCTCGGTAGTAGTACGAGAAGGCGACTAGGGTTCTTTCTTAGTAATAGTAATAGGGAGGTTAACCGGGACTAGGCTACTAGAGCGCTAGTCTAAAAAGTTGTTAGTAAGAGAAGTTCGATCGAGAGTAACGCTATTACCTCCGATGCTTACGTTACTAAGGGCTATAGTAAGATAGTCTAGGAGCTATATAATCTTATCGACTTAAGCCGCCTAATCGTCGCCTTCGAAGTTATAGCTTATATTAGCGCGGCGAAGACGGTGTTAATAGTAGAAGCAGATATTAAGTTATTAATATCGGGCGTAGTAATTTTTTATAAGGTAGGAGGAGATATGCTCCTGTTGCCTAGGTCTATACCGGCGGTTAAGAGCCGTATAAAGGCATTATAGTAATAGACTTAATTAAGGAGATGCGACTATCCGAATTACTAGTAGTGGTATACGACGTCGCGATACGCTATATTGCGATACGTCTATATCGGAGAATAACCTATACTCGAGCCTATTTAATATATAGTAGCGATGTACCGTAAAGGCGTGTCTTTCTTCCCGCTACTTATATATATATCGCTCCGAAATTAGTAATAACATGCGATAATGTAATAGTAGTAGTAGTAGTAGTTAAAAGCGAAGCTAGTGTTTTACTACGCTACCCTAGTTACACGTAAGCTCTTAGTACTGTATTTTGCTAGAAGGTTAAGAATACTAAGACTTAAGAAACCCTACTAAGATTTTACTAGCAAATTGACTATTTCTTCCTATTCTTGCGCGATTATAGCTCTAAATACGATAAAACACATATTATTAGTATAGCTGTTAAATATATAGTTTAAGATATTATTATTACTAATACCCTAGCTATCCTAGCTCTTCTACGCCGTCCGAGCCCTTCCTACCGCCCTATCTAAGTATACGACTCGACTCGCTAAAGAATACTTAATTAGCGGTTACGAGGTAATTAATATTATAGCGAAAATAGATATAAGCTAGTTAACCGTATATTATTAGAAGTATTATTATAGCCTATTTAGTAAGGTATTCCTATTATTAGAGAAATTTAAATTAAGTCGTAAGAGAATAATAACGAAGGAGATAGAAATCTACCTACTTAAGTACTTATTAATAAGGCCGGAGGTATATCTTAAGGAAAACTATACTACACTATACGACCGCTTCGATATTAAGTTAGATCCTTCTACGATATAGCGCTACCTATGTAGACTTAGTTAGAGTCGTAAGGCTACTCGTAAAGTCGCTAAAGAACGTAGTACGCTAGCGAGAGCGACCTAGTATATAAAGAGCTAGAAATAGCCTATAAATAAGTTAGTATTTATCGATAAGACTACCTCTAATAGGAAGACTAGATACCGTAAGTATAGATAGTCTCTAAAGGGTGTCGATTACTACGACTATTAGTATATATAACGGTAAGAGCGAATATCGGTACTTCTAGTACTTATAATCTTTAGATACTTGCCTTATATACTCTATATCTAAGGCGCGGTTAACTATGTTATATTTAACGACTAGATTAAGAATAAAGTGCTACCTCTTCTTAACGATAATATAATTGTTATAATAGATAACGCTTTAATCTACTATAGCTAGAAGGTCGAGGAGATAATCGTATTAGCTAGATATACTCTTAAGTATCTACTACTATACTCGCCGGACTTAAATCCTATTAAATAGACCTTCGCTATACTAAAGAAGTAGCTTAAGAAGAATAAAGACCTTATAGACAATTTTAAGACCTTCTACGACTTCCTTATATAGGCTCTTAATTACGTTAGTAAGATAGACGTTATAGGCCTATTTAAATATAGCGGCTATAACGTATACGGCTTCGAGACTTCCGAGGAAAGCTCGCTTACTAGCAACCTCAAGTCGCTTTAAATTTAACTACTATAATATCGATAATATACCTTAGTATCTATAAGGTATTAAGATAACGTATATCTAAAGCTCCGCTACGATTTTTATATATATAGCTAGTATAGTATTAGTATAGCAAAATTAATTAGGTATTAGTACGTATACTAAGCTTTATATGTCTCTATAGCTTCCGATACTACCGAATTTCTTAAAGTAACGACGATAATAGAGATATACGTAACGGAGCAAATAGAACGCTATTAGATTCGCTATTACTATATAAACGCCTATTAAATCTAAACAAATAAAAGCGGCCGTCGCTCTATTATAAATATTATTATTATCTTACTTCTTCTTAGATAGTTTTTCCTTCTAGAAGCGCTTTAAATAGTTACGTAATATACCTAGGTTACCTTTATAGAAGCTAAGCTCCTTCTACTCTCTTAAAGGAAGTTAATATAACTAGTCGTAGTTATATCGTTTAGTTATAAAGTATGCTTCTATCTTTAAGAGCTATTCTTAGTCTTCCGGCTCTTTCTATTTATACTATATCGCTATCTATCTAAAGAACTATCTAAGTAGACTTCTTAGCGGTATTTTAAGCTACTAAGCAACCTACTTTAGAATAGGCGAGTCTTATTATTATATAGGCTAAGCTTCCTACTAAGCGGTAGAAGTAACGCCTAGCTACTAGTTAATTAAGCTAAATATCGTCTCGAAGAGCTTAATATAGTTAATAGCCGGCGGCGGCGGTAGATAAACTAGCGTAGAGCGAGCCTTTACTACTATTATCTATACTTAGAAGGGCTCCTTCGAGGCGGTAAGTAAACTACTTAGTTTTCGAGACTACTACTTCTCTTTATATAACTATATCTTTACTAGTAATATACTATATAGCGGCTTCTTAATAGTTATACCTTCTTACTTTATAGCAAGGGTATAAGACTATAGCTTTATAGCCTTACTATAGAGCTAGTAATAGTACCGATCGATATCTAGCAATCCTTTAGGCTTATAGTAGTAGTTGTTATAGTTCTCGTAGCTAGGAAGGGTATATATATAGTTACTATCTTTACGCTCTTTAGTAATAAAGGCAAGACCGTCTATATTATATTAATTATTCGTCTTTAATTTACTAACCTTAAGGATAGCTCTAGCTCCGGTATAATCTAGACGCCGTAGTAGTTCGGGTTAGGTTAGGTTAGTTTGCTAAGCCAAAATTCCGGGTTAGTTTAGTTCGGTTTGCTAAGAAACTATAGGATTAGCTAGTTCGAACTATAGAACTTATCGGTTTCTAACACTTAAAGCATGCCCTTTGTAAGACTAGTACTAATAGAATTTCCGAAGACTTTAATTCTATACGCTTAAGAAAGCATATTATACTATATATATATACCTAGAGAGCATATAGAGCGCGCTATATAGCGCTATATTTTGTGTATAGAAACGCTTATAGAGGACACTAAGAACAACTACGCTACCTATTACCTTAGCGAATAAAGACATTCTAGCTAGTAAGAATCCGATCGAGGTAGACCCTATAGTAGTCCGGGTTAGGTTGGTTTAGTTTGCTAAGCCGAAATTCTAGTTTAGTTTAGTTTAGTTTGCTAAGCAACCGGTACACGGACCGGTTTGCCGGCTACGTGCCGGCTACGGACAAAAACCTATCCCAAAACACGTCTAAATAGCCCGAAATACAGATGCAATCGTATAGCGTATACAATATAGGGCCCCCGTCGCGTCCGGGACTAAATCCGAGGTCGTCGTATACCGTCGTAGTTTAGTCGGATTTTCTCGGAAACTAGCTTAGACTAGCGGGGTAAAAAACTAAACCGGAACTAAACCGGAGGGGTACCGCTAAGAAACTAAACTATATACGTTTAGTAGTTCGCAAACCGAACTACTATAGGGTCTAGATCGAGGGCGATAAAATCCTTCTATATTATCGTAATGCGCTTAGCGTAAATAGCTATAAGCTAGACAGCTAAAACAGTATTAGTATAGTTCGAAAAGAGGTAGAAGAGAAACATATATTCGAAGATACGAATTAGGTAGGCTTCTATAGCCTCTTAAAGGGCCTCGATTATAGATCTCTAAAAGCGAAGATCGGCTTAATAGAAGACGGCGATTTCGCGAATAAGTCGCTAGAAGGGAGCTTTCGGAATAAGGAGCTAGTTACCCTTCTAATACCTCCGAATCTTACAAAAGGCTACGGCTAAAGAAGGACTAGCAAAAAGGAGCAAAGATACCGGCTACGCTACCGGCTACGCTACCGGCTATACTACCGGCTATACTACCGGCTATAGAGAAAACTTACTTCCTAAGCGCTATCGACGGTTGCTACGATTATTGCTACTAGTAGTAGAAGCACTCGTCGTCGTCTTACGCGGAGTCTTACCTACCGTTGTCTTATCCGCCGTCGTCTTATATAGAGCCTTACCTATAATCTACTTTTAACTAGCGCGACCGGTAGCGGTAGCGGCTATCTTACGTAAATATATAGTACTCTTTCTATTAGGTCTAGTTATGTTACGACCCTAGGTAGCGGTAGGTCCCTTCTTACGACCCTTCTAGATTTAGTCGAGTAGATTCGCTATTATAAAAGTCGTCGAATTAGCAAAAAGGTGCGTTGCGAAGGTATAGAAAGGCGCGCGCGGAGCGGAGGTATAGTAGAGGTAGTAGATATAGAGCGTAGAAGTATCGATACGAAGATTATATATAGCGAGAGGGGTAGTAACGCGGTATCGCTAGGCAACTAAGTAAGCTTCGCGCAAGCCTATAGTAGAGTAACGTTATAGTAAGTAAAGAAGGTAGGTACGGCTAAAAGAGGCAGGAACGGCAAACTTTAAAATATAGCCGGTACCTATAGCCGGTATAGGAAAACCGCGAAAGCCTCCTTTTAGTAAATAGTCGGCGTAATAAAGGTAGCCTACTATAATATAGATATTTTTTAGTAGTCCGATTAAATTCCGAACTGTCTTTCTCGACTAGAAATAGAAATACCTATCCGCCGTATAGTAAAACGGCGACTCGCTTTATAGCGAGAATCTAGTAAATTCTGCCTAGTAATACTATTAGCAGATAATTAAAAATTATAAAAAAGGAAATAACTAGTATAGGAATTGAACCTACGACCTCTTAGACCCTATCGATCCTATATCCCCTTAAATAGCCTATAGCTAGGCGGGGACTATTATAGCTAAGTAGCTAGGAAATATAGGTCTTTTGTAGCTAAGAATTATACTACTAGACTAACTAGCTAGAATATAAAATAGACGAGAAATACTAGGAATATATACCTTTAGGATACTAAATTCTCGGCGTTCCTACTAGAGAATTTAGAAATAGACTATAATATACTATCTAGGCGACTCTAGTCGCGAGGCGACATCTATAGCCGTCTATCTAAAGGATATAGCTCGTTAAGGGGCAACGAGTATAGTACTAGCTCGACGACGGAAGAACTAAGTTCTCTCTCTAGCTCTTCTATTTAATATATTAAGGCTTCCTCTACCTTTATAATACTATATATACTAGGTTTCTACTTCGTACCTTAAATCTAGGTAGGGCGCGGAGTTGAAATAAGAGGTATAGCCGGTATATATAGCCGGTAAAAGGATACGGAAAGAAGCCTCCTCCTACTAAAAGGTCGGCCTATCTAGGGAAGCCTACTATAGTATAGATATTCTCTAGCAATGTAATTTATAGAGAATTAGGGAGCGTTAATAGAGAAGGAGAAGGAGAAGGCATCGAAGGGCTTACGCCCTAAGAGGGGCCGTTCGCCGGGTAAGCGATTAGTCTAGTTGCTAAATACAAATCCTAATTATTCCGCTACAAATCGACGCCGAATCTTAGCTAGAAGCTATATATCTTTTTATTAAAGAGTAACCCGCTTCGTATAGATAGTAAGAAGGTTAGAAAGCTCTAACTCGGTTATAAGAAATGCCTCCGTAGCTTCTTAAAGAGCACTAACCGCCTTAGCCGTAAATCGTATACCGGACTTAAAATCTAATATAATTTCTCGGACGAGTCGCTAGAAAGGAGCCTTAAGGATTAAAAGCTTAGTCCCCTTTTTTTCTTAGAATTTCCGGATCTCGCGGAGGGTAATAGTACCCGGTTTAAAGCGCCGGCGTTTGCCCTTTTTCCTTATAGAAGAATAACTCTTCTTCGCGATAGTCTTCGTCCGCCTACTTTTTTTTCCTACTTTAGCCGAAGCCGCCTTGTTTTTCGATACTATTTTACGAAGAACCCCCTTCCTTTATATATACTACGAATAGTCCTCCTCTTCCGATATCTCGTTCTCGCTACGGTCTTCCCGTACTTAGCGTCCTTTACTCTTACTCTTTTCTAAGTTCTTAAGGTATCTTTATATATATTCGGGCGACGAGGGTATACTAGTAGTACCTAGAAAATCTCTAAGCCTTTAATCGTAAAAAGACATTAAGTGCCTCTTACCTTCCGAACTAAATAGTCTTTTATTAAACTAGTTTAGTAGGCCCTCGTTAGATTCGTAATTAGTATAGTCGCTATAGGGAGAGGAGGCGGCCGACTTAGCAAGGCCCGAAGAGCCGAATCCGTAAGGTATATTTGTATTTTAGAAGATAGGGAAAGGGAAGAAGGAGAGGAAGAGCGAATAGAGACTTAGAAATAGTAGTAGGCGAGCGGGGTAGGTTGCTATAGCAACTACTCTATTTAAGAATTTAAAACACATTAGGAACGTATACCGGCTATATATACCGACTATATAGGTCGGTTATATATAGAAACTCTAGTAAATGTAGCTATTTACTAGCTATACCTACCGGCTATATTACCTTCTACGTAAACGCTTCGCCTACTTTAAGTCGCCCTTAGCCTATATACGCTTCCGCTTCTCGACTCGTAGTCGCCTTCTACCTCCGCCCTCTTCCTCTTCGTTATCGCTAATAAGGGTCTCGCTTAGACTAAATTTCGCATTCTCTTTATACTCCTAAGTTTCTTCGATCTTAAGCTTTTCTAATTAGTCGATAAGCTCCTTTAATAAGATATATAGTATCTTGCCTTAGCGACTCTAGTAGAAGAGGTAGTATCGGAATACTATACTAGATTCGAAGGTAGTAGGCGAGTATATTCGATTAAACCGGCCTTAGTAACGAGCGATACTAAAAGATCTCTTATAGCCTATATCTACGCTCGGAATAGCGAGGACGTCCCGAGCGATCGAAGCTATCGTTAGAAACTTAGGCTCTAACCGCTACTATATAGCGAGAATATCGTCTCCGAATTCGTCTTAAAGACTAGTAAGATCTAGAGATTATTAGCCCTCTTTCCGAGCCTATAAGTTTAGTACTTACCTACGCTCCGATAGAGATCGAACTCTTCTTTATTTAGTATAGAACTAACTTACTCTTCTGCCTCTACTTCCTACCTACTAAATAGGTAGGATATCGGAGCCTTCTTAGCCTTCCTTTTCCTAATACGACCTATATTTAGACTAGTTTCTTTCCGACGCTTACTAAATATCTTTTCTAAAACCTCCTAATATCGCTTAGGCTATACCTTATTATCCTTCTATTCCTCCTTCTACTAGTATATATCCTTTTTAACTAGGTTTAGTAAGTACGTAACGCTATAAAGCTCCCCGAACGACTCGAAGGTAGTACTATAATATTTATCTAGCTTAGTATAGGAAGCCTCTATAGCTTTCGTTATAGCTACTTTCTAAGGGACGCTCTTCTTAGCTAGCTTAGCTGTAAGTTCTTTAAGCTAATTAAAGAGCTAGTTATAGTACGTAAAGACAAGGTAGATCGTCGGTCCTTAGATTCTTTTAATCGTAGTAGTAACCTTTACGTAATGTTTGCTAATATCTACGAGATACTCTACTTAGCGCTATTCGGCGGGTATAAGCGCGAGCTACTTAACACCCTTAGTATTCTAATAGAGCTCGAGAGCGGTACGTAAAGTACATCCTCTCGTAAGTATATAGAAAGTCGAATCGAATCGGGTCTTAATATCTTAGGTAAAACGGAGTAGGCGCTAAGGAGGCCGCTTTTGCTATCGCTTATTCTATATAATATTCTAAGTATCGACTTTAGGGCGCTCGATAAGGGTCTTTTAAATAGCCTCGAATCGGTTATATCTCTATAAGCTCGAGTTCGTATAGATTGCTAGACGACGAAGCTAGAAAAAGAGGGTTAATACTATCCTAGATTGCCGGCTATAGGTGCCGGCTATAGGTACCGGCTACGGATAAAGGTTATACCTTATATAAAACGAGAGCGAGGCTCTCTACCTTATCCTATTTTATTACCGTAACGAGTTTCTCGACTCTCGACTTTGCTTTACCCTTAGCTAGGACCTTCTATTAGTCGTCGTTAGATAGTGCAATTTTAAGCGTCTTAAAAAGGGCTCGGATCGCGATTTAAACTATATAAGCGAGGTAGGGAAACTTCCGTAGGGATATAACCGCTAATATCGGCTCCTATTCTATAGGGCCGTTAGGGTTTCTTATCTAAGGGTCCTTATTATCTTCCGGGTCGTGCGTATCCGAAATCGTAGTAAGCTTAATATTAGGTAGATTAAGCTAGATTATAGACCTTATAATCTCGTCTATATAGTCGACCCTATTAGTACTATTAGTTATTTCGAAGATAAATACAAATAGATAGTATATATAACGCCTTATATAATGTTCGATTATTACTAGCGTTGTCTATAGTAATCGAGATTAGTTTCGTAGTTACGCTAACCCTATCTATTACTATATAGATAAGCTTCGCTATATCCTAACTAGTATAGGAACCTAGAATTTCTAGGAATCCGATTAGCATTTCCTAGAGTTTCTAATCCGAATTAATAAAGTATAGTATAATAGAGAGGAAGGAGGCCCTTATAGTCCGGCTTAACTAGCTATCGATAGTAATAGCTACTCGGCGAGTATTACGGAGAATCTCCCGAATATCGTCTAACGTAGCCTCTTTATTCTTCTCGAATATAGTACGCTACGTAGTTACGCCTAGAAATATAGAGGGGTACTTTATAAGACATAGGTATGTCTTCTATATAGAATCCCTTTCGAAGAAGTCTTCCGGAAGACTATTTATAGCTAATATTTCGTTTACTAGTTGCTTAATGTTACGGGTAAGCAACGCGTACGCAGATGCTAGATATAAGACTTAATAGGTTCGATAAAGAGCTAAGTCTATCTACGTGAATCCGAATGGTTTTGTGCGGTGCGCTAAGCGCTAAGTAGTAGGTTAGAGTCGCGTAGGCCGAATGCCTAAGGCTAGCGCTTTCTACCTAGGGTATAGCCCTTTATATTACCCCCGTCCTCCTCCCCTTCCTTAGTAGGGATAGAAAGCCCTCCGTAGTTTCTATCGCTATTACTTTATCCGTTAGATCTATATCTATCTAAGCTTCTCTAGAGTAACGCGCTCGTAGTTTCCTCCTTTGCGATCGGGGTTTCCGCTACTTTCCGGTCGGGGTTGCCGTACCTAGGGTTTTAACGACTATAACTTTCTTCGCGACTACTAAACCGCGCTCTTTTACCTACTTACCGCCTTCTAGAACGCGCTATAACTGCGCTTTTAAACGCTTTACTTATAATCGCGCTTTCCCTTACTTTTGCGACCTTTACTTCGGTATCGCCTTCTAGGAGTATTAATATTTCTCTCTTCTTCTTCTTCTTCCTCTTTTCTTTATATATACCTCTACTACTACTACTACTACTACTACTACTGCATTAAGACTAACGCTTCACAGTTTGCTATATTAGCTATTAACTGAAAAAAAATGGCAGCGAACAATTAGAGACGAAGGGAAGACAGTTAAGAAGGAAGAGAGGACGAATAGAAAGCACTATATACTAGGGCAGAGGAGGTGCTAAAGGCGGAAGATAGAAGAACCCCTAAGAGGGCATATAGGATAATAATCTTAGAACTCCTTAGAGGACTAAAAGCAATCTACAACTAGGCAAGCTACGTAATTACAAAGGTAGCTAATATAGTCGCAGCAAAGATTACGAAGAAACAATAGGAGACAAGCCTAAACTACCGTACCTAGGCAGTAGTAGCTAGTTAGGAGGCGCTAAAACCCCCGAGGATAGTAGTCAGAGTCTATATTACGGACCTATAGGAGTAAAAGGAAATCTAAGGACTTATAGGGAAAGAGATTATAGAAAGAATTGCAGTTAAAGAGATAATTAGGGCTAGGAACGAAGGTAAAGGGGTAATCAAGCTGTTTATAGTATAAGAGCAGGACAAAAAGAAGCTAGAAACACAAAAAGAATAGACAACTAAGATAGGGAGAATAGCAAAGGTCTCCTAACAGCAGTTTATAATTATAGCCTATAGTATAATAAGAAGCTTTAAGGAAGAACGGGATATTGAGAGCCTATAGAGACAAAACTAAGCTACATACCTAGGCCTAAAGATTACAAAAGTGGCATAGATTAAAAGGAAAATCGAAGAGACTAAGAAGCAGTCTTCCCTAATTATCTAGGTAGGGAGTGTAGAGCAAGCTAATATAGTGCTAGACTAGGGGTTGTTCTAAGATTAGAAACAGAGATATATAGAAGCAACTATAGGATAATACAGTGCTTCAAATGTCAACACTATAGACACTTAGCAGCTAAGTGCATAAAGACAACTAATACTTACTCCTATTATATAGGGGATTACTAGGTTAAAGAATGCAAAGTATACAAGGGAGAAGCAAGAAGCAAGATATATATACTATACTAAAAGATACCCCTCTTAGGCGAAGGAATACCCAGTAAGAATATAGGTAGCTAGGAAGGCAAAGGAAGCTAGAATTAATACACTAAAAAGATATACAACAAGCTAGGGCAGCTAGGTATAGAAGCAACCTAGCTAAGTGCTATAAAAGAGGTCTAGGCAAGATAATAGGTTTACATTTAGGGCCTTACTAGCACAAGAGAGTTACTAGTAACTAGGGAGACTAAGATACCTTAATATTATAGGAAAGGAAGTAGGGCAGACAAAGCTTAGTCAAATGTTAATCTAAAGTAAGGGAAGACTAAAGGAAAACTTATAGGGAAATAATATAGATAAAACCTAATAAACATTGCAACATTACTAAACATTATATAGTACAATATTAATAAGAGCAAAGACAAGGTATAGAGGAGCTTCCTTTAAGCACTAAACCTAAAAGAACATCACATTATTGTAATCTAAGAGCCCTAGCTCAACCTATATATAAAGAGACTAGCAACAGTTAAAGACCTAAGATACTACCCAATTATCTATAACTAGGGAGCCCTAAGGATATATATCTATATTAGCAAGGAGATAGATATAGAAATCTAGCAGGCTATACTATAGGAAGATAGGGACCTAATATTAGTTTAAGTAGAGACATCCTAAGGTACACTCTAAGTCTACTATATATATAACTTACTACTAGACTTAAGAAGCAGTACCTAACTAAAAACCCTAGAAAGACTACCTAGAGTTATCTAGGGGAACACCTACTAAATCCTACTTAGGGATTTCAACCTCTACTACCCCCTCTAGGGCTTAGACTTTACCCTAGCTTACTACTTCCTAGTAGGAAGACTAATTGATATATTAGAGAGGGAAGGAATAGAAATTGTTACCCTAAAGGGACTAATCACTTAGGAGGCAAGAGGAAGTAGTAGCACACTAGACCTATACTTTGTATTATATTAGATTAGGAACAGGATTATAAGATATAGGGTTAACTAGGAACTAGAAGAATTATTAGACCACTTCCCGGTATAGATTGAGCTGAATGTCTAAGCCAATTAGGAAAGGGAACTAGAGGAGAAGCTTAACTAGAAAGATACTAAATAGGGCAGGATTAGGGAGGAACTAGAAAGGGACCTAAAACTAGAGGAACTCTTAACAAAGCACCTACTAAGGCTAGAGGACATTAACAAGGCAGTAGAAGAACTAATAGGAATCCTAAAATAGGTAGCTAGAAAGCATACCCTAGCAAAGAAACATTCACTATACTAGCAACTATACTAGACTAGTAAGTATATAAGGAAGGTTAAAGTAGTAAGGAAGGCTAGGAGGCAGTAGATATAAACCTATACCTAGGAAGCATAGGATAACTATAATAAAGCCTACTAGGAAAAGAAGATCTAGATTAAGAAAGATAAGATACAAGAATAGAGATCTATAATAGGAATAATTACAAAGAAACTAGAGGAGATATAAAGGATAGCTAAATAGGTAAGGAGGCCTAAACAGGAAAAGAATATACTACTACAATTCCTAGACATTATAGACTAATAAGGACAAATGTAGACTACAATAGAAGGGAAAGCAAGAGCCCTAGGCTAACACTTCTTCTATAGAAAAGTACAAGCAGACCTATTAGATATAAAGGAGGAAGAATAAGAGACTCTACTACTAGGCACACTAAGAGACACCTAGGTTAGACCCGAAACCATTAAAAGGATCCTAAAGAAAATTCTAGGCAACAAGGCACTAGGAGAAGATAAGATCTATAACAAACTTCTAAAAGCATATAGGAAGGGGCTAGCCCTAGCACTAGCTAATATCTTTTTATAAAGCCTAGCACTAGGACACTACCTAAGACTATTTAGGAAGTCCCTAACAGTAGTACTAAGGAAGCCCTAGAAGGAAGACTATATATAGCTTAAGGCCTATAGACTAATAGCCCTACTTAACACAATAGGCAAGGTACTAGAGAAAATTGTCGCTAAAAGGCTAACAACCTTTACCGAGGAAAGGAACATCCTTCCTAAAGGCTAGATAGGAGGAAGAAAGAAGAGGTTAATACTAACAGCTATAGAACTAATTACAGAACAGATTAAGCATATCTAGTACTATAGTCAAAACTAGGTAGCAACCCTCCTCTCCCTTAACATCTTAGGAGCCTTTAATAATATCTCCTATAAAAGACTCCTATATATACTTAAATAGAAAGCTATACTAAACTAGATGGTCCAATTTATCTAGTCCTTCCTATAGGAAAGATCGACATAGCTTATTCTAGGCAAATTCAAATTAGACCTAATGCTAACTAAAAAGGGAATCCCCTAAGGATTAATACTCTCCCTAATCCTCTTCCTTATCTTTATAGCAGACCTACTCCTACTCCTAGAATCAAAAAACACATTAGCATTAGGGTTTGTAGATAATATAAACATCCTAGCCTAGTCTAAGACAACAGAAACTAACTGCAAGATCCTAGAAGAGAAGCACTAGGAGTATAAAAAATAGGTAAAGAGGCATAGAGCAAAATTCGCCCTAGAAAAGTACTAGCTTATCTACTTTAGCAAGGCTAAATCAACCTATAATATAAAGCAATTAATCACTATCTAAGGCTTTGAAACCCAGCTATTAGCAGAGCTTAGGGTACTAGGGATCTAGCTAGATCCAAAACTAAATTAGGGACTATAAGTAAAGAAGGCAAAGCAGAGGGCAGATACTAACATGCAATCCATTAATAGACTTATAGCCTCTATATAGGGGGCTACATTCGAGAAAGCCAAAGTTATATACAAAGCAATTATCAAGCTAGCAATACTATATAGAGTACAGATATAGACAGCCTAGGAGAAAACACTAAGGAGGATTAAGCAACTAGTTAGTAGGTCCTAAACCCAAAGCCTAAAGAAAATCCTAGGAGCATATAAAACTATACTAACAAGGGTAGTAGAAATGGAATTAGGGATCCTACTAGTCAAACAATACTTCAAGGGACTAAGACACTAATATGCGGCAAAGATAATAGAATACCTAGTCTAATAGACTATCTAAAAGGCACTAGACAAGATAAAAGCCTAGTATATTAGGACTAGGAGGCGAGACAGACTATAAATGACTCCCTAGAAAGTCAAAGACCTAGAGCAATATAGAGTCTTAATAAGAGAAATGCTAGAGAAAGAGCTTTAGGGACTAAACATAAGGCCAAAGAAAGACAAGCTAAAGGGAGAGAAATAAAGCCTAGTAGAGTCAATTGCTAGATACCTATAGGAGCAGGAATAGAATAAAACACAAGTTAGACTAGGAACCCTAAAGGCACTAATCAAATTTGGTTAATACAACTACTAGCTCTATAAGGACCTAAACAGGGCCGAAGCAAGCCTAGCTATCTAAATCAGATCTAAACATATTAGACTTAGGTCTTACCTGTTTAGAAGAAACGTCCTAGGAATTGAAAGCAGAGCGTACTAATATAGCTACTAATCTTAGAACCCTAAGTATATACTACTAGTCTGCCCTTAGTAGTTAGAAGGCAGAAGTAATTAGAGACTAAAAGCAATAGAAAGGGAATACGACAAGCTAATCTAGAGTAAAGAAGACCTAAAGAGGATAGTGAAGTAGATTATTAAATAGGGATTTATATAACAATTCGTACTAGTAAGGGAAACTAAGGAGTGGATAAGAAGGAGGGAAGAAGAGGGGGAAAGAAGGGTAGGGTAGCAGGCAAGGTAGTTAGAGGGTAACAACTATAACACTAGTATACCCTAGAGGAAGGAAAACAAGGAAACGAGGAAGATTAACACTTATAAATAGGACAGGAGGGAGGTTTTTACTAACTAAGTTGGTTTCCTACCTAAAACAATATATAGAAACAGACCTGCATAGGCCGAAAGGCACTACAATAGGCAAATGAAATATCTATCTATCTATCTACTACTACTACTAATACCGTAAGTCCCTCCCCTTCCTCCTCGGTTCCCTTCGTAAAATTAACTTGTCCTAGATAGCTCGTCGAATTTACTACGTTAGTTGCTATAACTCCGGCGAAGACTGCGCCGACTAATCTATAAGGTTCCCGTCCGATTTATCGCAGGGTCCGCTAACTTTTCTTAAGCCCGCTAGCTCGAGGGCTTGCGCTAATTGCGCTCGTAAGAGAATTGCCTACGCCCTGCTATAAGTTATCGCGATTCCCGTATTAAATCTCTCGCTAACTATTTAGTCCTTAAATAGCCTACGTAGCCTACGCTAGCTATACCCGCGCGACCCGCGCTAATATCGCCGAGAAGTACTCCGAGCTTCTTAAGGTTCTTAAGGCCTAGAAAGCCCTTAAGTCTCTCTAGCCGTAGGGGTTATTGTCTAGGTAAGATTCTCCGTTTCCCGCGATAAAACCCTCGCTAACCGTTTGTTTTAGCGCTATCGCCTTAGAGGTAACAAACACCGTCGCTAATGTCGTAGCTTAATAGACTTAGACGTAAGTTCCTCGCTACCCTTCGACTTTCTCTCGCTAACCTCTCTTTTTTAGTAGCGTTCCGACCGCCCTCTATCTCGGTAACAATCGTCTAGGTCCGCTAGAGGAGTAAAGGTTTCTATAGGTTTTCTAGGGGTTTCTAGGTAGTTTCGGATATATTATTATTATTTTTTTTATAGTCCTAAGGTAATCTTCTAATTTCGGGCGGAGACCCGACACTTATTTATAAATACCTAAATAAAATTCTTCTTAGCTCTAAATTATATTTCTCTTCTCTAGTATTCTAGTAATTCTTAGTCTAATAAGTTAGTAAGAAAATCTAAACTCTAGAAGTTAGTAAAAGTCCCTAGAATCTATAAACCCGTTACTCCGTAGAAAAACTCTAGGTTACCGCGTTATTTCTTCCGTTTTCCTCTCTTCTCCTAATCTCCTAGAGGCCCGTCGTTCTCCTCGATTTGTCTATATTTCGCTTCGAAGTCGTCTAGCGCGGAGGTATCTACGATATAGTCTAGGGGTTCCTACGTAGGTTTATAGTACCCGCTCTATTTTACGAGTGCTTCTCGCCCTCGGCTTTACTTCTTTTTTTAAGCGTATAGGATTTCTTCGACTTACTACTCTTTATACGTCTCGATTAAGATAGGGTCCGGCTATTCGTCGTCGGTTACCTATCCTAGAAGGGGGTCCCGGCTCGCAAGTCTTAGAAGGTCGGTATAGAATACCGGGTAAATGTTACTAGGTATCCCCGAGAGTCGTACTAAGATAGGCGATAATACCTCTTCTACCGTATACTTAGCGTACCTCGAGTCGAGGCTCTTCTTTAGTCTACCGGTCTAGTAATTCCTTAGGTCGAGCTAGACCTTATCTCCGATATAATATACCGGCGCTAGAGTTCTAGTTTTATTCGCGCTATCCTCTTACTTCTATACAGCTTCCGCTATTTATACTTAGTATAGATCTAAGATCTTCTTAATTTTGTTTACGAACTCCTCCGCCCGTTTCGTAGCAGTTAGCCGTCTATCGATAGCTAGGTCCTCTTCTAATACAATAAGGGAGGTAGATTCGTAACCGTAAGTCGCGAAGAAAGAGCTTATTCCTAACCTCGCTTAGTGTCTTCCGTTAAACGCTAGTTCTACCGTAGGAAGCTATTAGTTCTAATCGGACTGTATCTAGTTAATATAGTTCCGTAGGTAAGCTTGTACGTCTTAGTTTGCGCGCTCCGGACCCCCGTCGGTTTATAGGTAGTAGGCGGAGCTTAACCTCTACTTTACGCCGAGTAGTCGATATATCTCCCTCTAGAAAGTACTTATCTAATTCGTACCTCTATCGCTAGTAATAGTACGAGGAAGTCCGTAATACCTAACCTAGTATTTTAGAAACAAAACCGCGTATTCCTCTACTTTTATAGAGGGAGTACCGATAAGGGCGATCTATTTACTAAGGCGGTCTTTAATTACCTATAGATACCGGTTCCTATCTAACTCTAGTAGGTTAGTTATAAAGTCTATCGAGATTTCCTAGAAGAAATAGTTAGGTACTAGTAGGGGTTTTAGGAGGCCGTGTTTGTATTCCCTCTATACCTTATTACGTCTATAATAGTTGTAGTTCCGTAGGAATTGCCGTACCTACTTCGACTATAGCGGCTAGTAAAAGTCGCGACCTAGTATAGAAGTAGTAGAATCCCGGCCGGGGTAGCCGTAGAGCGGCGAGTCGTAGATCGACTAGATAATCTTCGTACGTAGTATATCCTACTATAGTTCCTCGGCCCCTATATCTTTATATTCGGTTTCCGTCGTCGCTAGGGCTCCTAGAACCTAGAGCTTACCGCGGTAGCGAAGGAACCCCTTAGGGTCTATTATATAATCCCCGATCTGAATTTTTGCTTTAATTTCCGGTTATAATATTCTATATCCCTTACGGATTTTCCGTACTACCGTCTAGTATACCGTATCTTTCTCGATAATACTCTTCTATATATCGTTTATCTCTAGGTCCTAGAATAGTTTAGCGCTTTCCGGCGAAGGCTATACGGGCTCCGTTTCGTTCGCGAGTAGGGATAACGGGCTCGCCTTCGTTATACGCGAGAAGCTACGGATAGTAGTACTAGAAATCTAGACGTTTTCCGGCTAGTTTAGAGAGAGGTCCGGCTCTAAGAATCTCCGGAACCTCGAAAGCTTATCGTCTTAGCCTAACGTATCTTATTCCCTCCTCGATAAGGTATCCGGTAGGATAGCTTCGATTCCCGGCCGGTAGACTAGGGTAAACTAGTGCTTCGCTAGTTCTTCCTACTATCGGATCTATCTTTCGGATAGCTAGCGCTTTACTATAAAGTATTCTAGGTTCTTATAGTCCGTCTAAATCGTAAAGGGGCTATATAATTTTAGCTCGGAGTCCTAAAACTTAATACTAGATACGACTACGAGCATTTCCTTATCGTAGATATCGTAATTAATCTCTGCCTTATTTAGTTTCTTCGAAAAGAAGCCTACCGGTCGGCGGATTCCTACCTTTTCTTAGATAAGGGCGCCTCTAATCGCGAACCCGCTATAATCCGTCTTAAGGAAGGTAGGGAGGGACGGGTCCTACTAGGCAAGTACCGGGGCGCGGTAGAATTTTTCCTTTAGCGTCTCGAACGCTTTATTCTATTCTTCTTCCTAGGCGAACGGGGTTCCCTTACCGGTAAGCGTAGTTAATAGTGCAGAGATCTTAGAATAGTTCGGTACGAATATACGGTAGTAGTTCGTAAATCCTAAGAAACGACGAACTTCCTTTTAGGTCTTAGAAGACCCCGTAGTAGTTCGGTTTCCGAACTACTAAACGTATATAGTTTAGTTTCTTAGCGGCGAACTAGCTCCCTAGTTCCGGTTTGGTTTTTTCGAACTATATAGATTCCTGGTTTATACTAGAGACTGTATTAGTTTTACTATAAGGACACTCTTATTCGACTGCCGGCTACGATTACCGGCTATAATAGTAACTCTGTTATATTTACTACGCTCTTTTGCCGTTGCTAGGGCGTAGTTACCGTTACTAGGGCGTAGTTGCCGTTGCTAGGGCGTAGTTTTACTATAAGGACACTCTTATTCGACTGCCGGCTACGATTGCCGGCTATAATAGTTACTAGGTTGTATTTACTACGCTTTATTACCGTTGCTACGGCGTAGTTGCCGTTGCTAGGGCGTAGTTGCCGTTACTAGGGCGTAGTTACTATTACTAAGGCGTAGTTACTATAGTTGCGAAAGCTTACCTACATAACGTTATATAGGCGGCAACAATTAGGGCTTCGCGATATTCTTACACTTTTAACTTCTTCCTCTATACCTATACCGATAATAACTACTATACGCTGCGCCCCCGCCCCTTTCCCTTATAATAGTAAGAGAGAAGCGCGCCGCGCGCTAAACAGAAGATAGAACTAAAGACCGCGAGTTTGTTTTGCCTAAGCGTCTAACTAAAAAGCGCAAGACTAAAGAGGAGTACTCTACGAAAAAGAATTCCGTACGAGACCGCGAGAGAAAGGATAAGATAGATAAGGATAAAAGAGCTAAGGATAAGAGAAGAAAGGCGCGGAATAAGGCATTCTATCGATAGCTAGCGCCTATAGAAAAAAGTAAAGGTTAGAATAAGAAGACAACCTAAGAGAAGGCTAAGAGGAGGAAAGAATTGCGGCTAGTTTTCGAGCGTAAAGTTCTAGCAGCGTAAGTTAATCTAGCTAGCGGCCGTAGCTAGCAGCTATAGCCGGCAGCCGTAGCCGGCAGCTATAGCCGGTATATTTTTCTTTAACACGTTAACTAATAGTATTTAGACCTATAGCCGCTACCTCTATCGATACGACCGATAGTAACGGAGATGTTTAGATAGCCGAGAACAACAATACTAGAGTTTAGGATGCCGCGACAGAGCTTAATACTACGAATAAAGGAACTAAAAAAAGCGAGGAGATACTATACGTTGATCTAGTAATAGGTGCAGTCTTAGGGCCTAACGCTATAAACGATAAGCGCTAGGAGTAGATCGAGTATAGTCAAAGAGACGAGATACTAGTAAAGGGCTAAGGTATAAGTCCTATCAATCTAGAAAATTATAGTTAAAGCTACTACGAAAAGCTAGTAAGGATTGGAATCGAGACTAGTCGTCTTTATATCCTCGATATAGAGTAGAAGTTTCTTTATTAGTATTAGAGCGAAGCCTTTGCGTCTATAAAGGCAAAGTAGCTTACGATTAATGCGATTAGGGCTAGGTATCTAGGGACGGTAGAAGTGTTACTATAGGAGGAAGGGGTATAGGTAATTATTCTATACTCGGCATATATAGCCGGCGTTCGTAGCCGGCAGATACTAACAGTTAAATAGAAAGCGTTTCTCGAAGGCAGAGTACTACTACTATATAAAATCTTTACTAAGGTAGAGAGGGCTTGTATCCGGAATCTAAGCTACTAGTAGGATAGGTTAGCGTTAGAATTCTCTAAATCTCTATATAAGCCTCCGAAGGATTACCTATTTCAGCGATACGGCTTTATCTCGACTACTCCGTAGGTATCCGAAGAAGCTCGAGCGCTCTTTAAGGTCTTTACTAAGAAGCGGAAGGAGTTCGAGGATTAGGATTAGTTAATAGAGCTGTTAGTTAGTCTTAGGTTTCGTAGTTAGACTCGGCCTAAGCATTTGCTTATCGAGTGTCTTATACCGAAAGAGGATAGATTAAGACTAAAAACGAGCTTAGATTCGTTAGGTATAGTAGCTCGGTTCCGTTAGTAGGAGAGAGCCGCCGTATAGAAGGCAAAATTCAGGTAGTTAGGGTAGCTAGGAAAGAAATTCTAGTAGTTAGGCTAGCTAGGGTAGCTAGGAAAAAAAATCTAGTAGTTAGGTAGCTAGGAAACAAAAAAAAAGGTAGCTAGCTATTTACTTCCTAGCGATTCCTAACGATACGATACTATAAAAGAAAGGGTGTTTCCCTATAGCTACTAGTATACATCTACTACTCCTAAGTCCTTACCTTACCGTACGAAACCTTAAAACATACCGACCGACATTGTATATATACTAGGCGCTATACTAGGAAGGGTAATAACGAGACGATAGTCGAAACAGTCTAGTATACGAGCGAGATTGCGATAGCGTCGAGAGGAGGTCGTATACTTACCTTCGAGCCTATCGAGTCCTAGACGACGATTAGGGCTAGATTTATCCTCTCCGAATCCTAGTAGTAGGAATTTATTATAGGGTACTACTACCTAGTCCTTACCTTTACGGAGTCTAAGTAGAAGGTTGTTCGGAGATATAAGAACATCGAGTATTAACCCGGAAATCTTCGAAAAGGCTAGCTAGGCGTATCTTTAGAAACCCGAGTATATAGAGCAGTTTAATTAATAGGTCTATAAGATATAGTTCCCTTTATACTTACGTTCGAAGGAGTGTAAACTCCGGAAGTACTCGATGCGATAGGGGAGTAAGGAGCGAACGGACACATTCTAGAAGTTCTTTATAGAGGGGGCATTACACTATTATACGACTTCTCGACTTAAAGGTTAACTAGTAATTATCTATAACTTCTACGGTTCAATCTTAAAATACCCGAAACTAGGGGATAGGAACTTATCGCCTACGAACTATCTCTATTCTAAACGGTATTAGGAATCTTAAGGAGAGAGGAGAGTTAATATAGATATAGCGTTCTAGAAAGAGGTACGTCTTCTAAAATGCCGGCTATAGCTGCCGGCTATAGCTACCGGCTATAGCTACCGGCTATAGATTCCGGCTATAGATTCCGGCTATAGATTCCGGCTACAGATTCCGGCTACTTAAATCAACCGTAGAGGTCTAGCTAATTATTATAGGCTGCGCTTAAGGAAGCTCTAGGATTAAAGGCTACCGATTTCTCCCCCGAAGACTTTAAGCAACTAGCAAACGAAATACTAGCTATAAACGGTCTTCCGGAAGACTTCTACGAAAGGGAGTCTATATAGAAGACATACCTATATCTTATAAACTACCCTCCCCTATTTCTCGGCGCGATAACCTAGCGTATTATATTCGAAAAGAACAAAGAGGCTACGTTAGACGACATTCGGGAGATCCTCTATAATACTCGCCGAGTAGCTATTACTATCGATAGCTAGTTAAGCCGGACTATAAGAGCCTCCTTCCTCTCGATTATACTATACTTTATTAATTCGGATTAGAAACTCTAGGAACTTATAATCGGATTCCCTAAAATTCTAGGTTCCTATACTAGTAAGGATATAGCGAAGCTTATTTATACGGTAATAGATAGGGTTAGCGTAATAACGAAACTAATCTCGATTACTACGGACAACGCTAGTAATAATCGAATATTATATAAGGCGTTATATATACAATTCACTCGTATATGTCTTTAAAATTACTAATTATATCGATAGGGTCGAGTACGTAGAGGAGATTATAAGGTCTATAATCTAGCTTAATCTTCCGAATGTTAAGCTCGCTACGATTCCGGATACGTACGATAATACGTACGATAATAACGATAAAGAGGAGCCTATTAATAGCCCTAGCCCTAACGAATCGGAGCCGACGTCGTTACTAGTTGTATCCCTATAGAAGTTTCCCTATAAGACGGGTATATTAGTAGGTAGATAGGGTAGTAGTAGGTACGAGTAGTATTTGTTAAGGATCTAGGAGGAGAGGGAGGAAGGTAGGAGAGTTAGCCTAACGCTAAGCGCTAAGCCCTACCTAAGGCACTAAGACCCTAGCTTTACTCGGCCTAATTATATACTAATTACGTATAGCCTCTTTAGCTCTAATATACGCTTCCCTTCTAAAGGCCGCGCCCTCGTAGCCTGTCTATGTTCTACGACCTCTATTGCCGCTAACTTAGCAAGTCTAATAAGCTGCTTAGCCCGCGCTAAATTAAACACTTAACTACCTAATTATGTAACTATATCAAACCTTACCTTCTAATACAATGTCTAACTTCTAACTGCGCTATCCCTATATATAATAAACTATAAAGTGATATATATCTATAAGAATTAAGGGCCTTCGACTAATTACAATACGAGCGCGTCTTCCCTACTATAACAGGTAGACGTACAAGGTATTATAGCCCTGCCTCCGCTCTAAGTAATGTCGTACCGAGTTCTTTGCGTCTACTCTTAAAAGACCTAGTAATGTCCGCTTCCGAGGGTTTGTTCTTATTGTTCGTAGTTTCGCTAGCCCTAATTAGCTAGGTTTGGCAGCCTTTAAGTGTTAATCTTATCTTATCTTTTCAAAAAAAAACACAGCTCGTCTAGTTTCTATAGGTAAAGGCTATTATAAGTGTAGTAGTAGAGGTTCGCCTCGCTTAAAGGGTTAGATAGATCGAGGAGTAACCTATTATCCGCAAGATCGACCCCGGCTAGCTTAGCTCTATAGTTTTTGCCCTTAGTTAGTTAGTACATTAGTCTACTTAATCTTTTAAGCGACTTAAAGTTTTGACTTAGCCTTAAAGTTTTAATCAAAGTTTTGATTAAGGGTGCCTTAGGCTCGTAGTATAGGTAAGGTTGTGTCTATAGGCGCAGTAATAATAGCAAGTAATGTTAACAATAGTAGCGCTAGTCGTCTTAGCGCTAACTTTACCTTCTTCTAATTTCTTTCTTTAACTATTAACAACTCGGCAACACCGTTACTAATATAGCTATATCCTTCCTTTCTTAAGTAGCAATACTCCGCAATACTGTTACTAATATAGCCGCGCCGGCCGCGCCGTTATAAGCGCGACGCCGTCCTTACCGATCGCCTAGGCCTCGAGGCCTCGATAGAATAAAGGAACAAGAGGGGGACCTATAGGGCGCGTTAGTAAAGAGGTAGAGTCCTTAAAAGAGTATGCGATTAATTAATTAACGCGTCGTAGCGCGCCTAGCGTAGTCTTATTGTCCTTTGTTACTAACAATTGCTTGTCTCTAATTAGTTAGCTAATAGCACCCCGGGGATAGCATTAATCCTAGGCGACATTATAGGCCCTTAGCCTTCTTCTTGTTCTTCGCGCTAGTCTAATACTTATTTAACAACTCGGTTATATCCTCGAAGGAATCTTTAGCTTCCTATAAGTCCCATTCTAGTAAATAGCCCTGCTATCTTAGTAGGTACTCCTTCTTGCCTTGCCTAGTCCGGTGCTTTAGGATACGTTCTATAGACTACAGCTCTTTACTATTAGCTAAGACTTCTTCTAACTTAGTAGGCGCTTTATCGCCTTTACGCTAGTAGTATAGTTTAAGGAGGGATACATAGAAGGTGTTATAGATAGTGTAATAGGGTAGAAGCTATAACTAGTAGGCCTATACGGAAGAGCCCTTAACTTCTCGAATGCGGAATAGGCTAATATATCTTAGTGCGAGCTTAGGCCTCGTTTTGCTATTAGGTAATAGGTGCTTGCGGATACGGAGGTTCTTAGTGCTTAGTATAACTATATCGCCTTGTTTAAAGGTTATTAGTATATAGCGCTTATCGTAGTAGGCCTTTTAGTATTCTTAAGCCCTTATTAGCTTCTTAGCTATCTTAGTATAGATTTCTCGCATCTTCTAGACACGTTCTATTGCCGCTAGTGTCTCCGGTACTTAACGCGCTTCCCTTTCCTTGCGCTCGGCCTCGAGCGATAGTAGGTCTTGTAGTATAGCAGCGTTCTAGCCTATTATAGCTATGTATAGTAATACCTTAGTCGATAAGTGGACACTATTATTGTACACGAATTTAGCTAGTTGTAGGAGGTTGACCTAGTCGTTAGGGTTCTCGTTAATGTAACTGCGCAGGTACTACTATAGGGTAGCATTCTGCCTCTCTGTTTAACCGTTAGTCTGTAAATAGAAGGCTATTAATAGCCGATGCTTCAGTCTTAGCTGCAAGCAAATCTCGCTCTAATAGTAAGACGTTAGTATCGATCTACGATCGGATACGATCCCCTTAGGGGTTCCCTAATAGATATAGAAGATGTTAGTCTATAGCGCCTCTACTATATTAATAGTAGTCTAATCCTTGCGCGCCGGGATATATCGAGCGCCTTTAGTAAATCGATCTACTATAATAAGGATAGCATTATATATATCCTTGCTGCCCCTACGCTTAGTAGGAGGAAGGCCTATAATAAAGTCTATTATAAGCTTAGTAAATAGCTTCCTAGGAACAGGAAGTAAAGACAACTCGCTAAATAGTAAGTGCTTTAGTGCTTTAACTCGCTAGTATACTGCATAGGTCTATATATACTCCTTTATATACCGCTTACTATTTAGCTAGTAGTATGTGTGCGATAGTAACTCGTACGACCTCTCTATACTATAGTAACTAGCGAGCTTACTATTATAGTGTCTCTTTAAAAGCTCTTGTCTAATCGATTGTTTAGCGGGGATATAATACCTACCTTTGAACTTTAAGTAACCTTTGTCGTCGATCGACTAATTGTTATTACTCTTACTAGATCGAGTCGCCCGCCTACTTACAAGCTTATTAATGCGCTCGATAGCAAAGGCGTCCCTCTACTAAGTACGCAACAGCTCATCTATAAACGATTAACTATCCCTATTTGCAAGGTTATTTAATAGTACCCTCGCTATCGAACGAGGTACGTATTATATGTATCTAATAGTACTAGTAGCCGGAACTACTACAACCTCTTCTGCAGTACTGTCGCTATAGATAGCAATATCTTCAATCGAGTTATTATAACTCGAGCGATCTACGTCCTTCTTAACGTATACTAGAAGAACGACAACTCCGCTATAGTATTTGTTGCCGCCGCGGGGTCTAGAAGTCCGCTTATCCTACGCTTGCTTATTAATAATACGGGCTATAGCAATCTTGTACTACAGGGTTGGAAATAAAGAATTAATATGTTAGGTTTCGCTGTCGTAATTAGGTCGCCTCGATAGGCTATTAGTAGGGTTGCTTACGCCTAGCCGATATAATATATTAAAATCAAACCCGGCGAGGTAGACGGCCTATCTAGCCTATCGACCTATAACCCTAGTAACCTTAGTAATGCTACGGAGGTTGTTATAGTCTATATAGACCTAAATAGTGTACTATACACTATCGAGATAGTGCCTCTAATACTTAAAGGCCTCGATAATAGCTAGGAGCTCTTACTTGTAGGTCTCGTAGCGACGTTCTATATCGATTATCTTCCGTAAAAAGAAGGCGATTAGGTGCTAGTAATTATTATTAGCCTGTTATAACATAATAGCTAATATAGCGAACTGTAAAGCGTTAGTCTCGATTCGGATCTGCTTACTTAGTACGAAATAGTGTAATAAGGGGACTTTAGTAAAGCGTTACTTTAGACCGTTAAAAGCGGCTTGTGTCTTGTTAGTCTATCTAAACTCTCTAGATAGATTGGCCTTAGTTTTAGTAAGCTTAGTTAGTAGCATTACGTGCCTCGAATAGCCCTTAATAAATCGGCGATAGAAGTTAGCAAAACCGAGGAACGACTATAGTTCCTTAATTAACGTAAGAATAGGCTATTTAGTAATAGTCTTAATCCGATTAGGATTAGCCTTAACACCCTTAGTTAATACGAGGAAGCTAAGGAATAACACCTCTTTAGTAGCAAAGGTGCATTTAGAAGGCTTGCAATACAAGCTATAGGCTCGTAGGCGGTCGAGGACCTTACGTACGGCGGCCTAATGTTCCGCAATGTTAGGTAAGTGTATATAGACTAGGATGTTATCTAGGTAAACTATACACAGGTAATCTAATAGGCCTAATAAGGCCCGATTGATGTAGGATTAGAATATAGTAGGGGCATTAGCTAGCCTAAATAGCATAACTAAGTACTTAAAATAGCTATAACGAGTGCGAAAGGCTGTTTTCTATTTATCGCCCTTACGGATGCGGATGCGATAGTATGCATCCTTAATATCTAGTATAGTATAGTAGTAAGCGCTAGAAAGGCGATCGAGGGTCTCGTTAATAAGCGGAAGTAGATAGCGGTCTTTAATAGTAATAGCATTAAGCCTACGATAGTCGATATATAGGCGTAGGCTACTATCCTTCTTTAGTACGAATAGGATAGGTGCACTAGTAGGGCTGTTACTATACCGAATACGCCTATTAGCTAGGTTTTCTTCTAGGTACTTACGCAATATAGTAAGCTCGCGCTTACTAAGGTTATAGAGTAGTCTAAAAGGAACCTCCTTGCCCTCTATAATATTAATCTTATAATCCGTCTCCTTAAATATAGGCAATGTCGATACTAGGTAGTATTTGAATATATTAATATAGGTCTCTCGAATAGGCTCTAGTATGCGCTTAAGCTGTTTAGGGTCTATACTATTAGGGGGCATAGGTTCATCGTTATTACTACCGAGCAAATCGGCAGTCGGATTAGCTAAGGCAGAGGCTAGTATTAGGTTGCTAATAAACAGGACCCTAATATTATTAGGACACTCGCTAATGTCGATATGTTTAATATCCTCTTTCCTAGCGATTCTAAATCGCTATTGTTAACTGCCTAAGTCTATAACTATAGCATAGTGCTTAAGAATAGGGTTGCTAATAACAATAGTAGCTCCCCTATATAGGTTGTCTATATCTACTACGTAGGCAGTAAAGTCTAGTAGGCGTTCATTTCCGAGGTCGTCCTTTAGAGCTATAGGAATATAGTAGGCCCTATAGGTCAAGTGCCGAGCGTTATTAAACCAAGCAAGGATTAGTAGGTTAGTCCTCGGCAGTTGTCGAAGGTCTAATTGCTTAGCTAGGCGATAGCTAATAAGGGCACTAACTGAATTTCCTAGATCTAGTATAACCTTAGTTTAATAGGTAGTGCCCTTCGTATCCTATATAAGGCAGGAGCGTGTTATAGCTAGCACAATGTCGATAGTCTTACGCCGTATAAGGCTAATAGTTAGTGCGGCGCTTACTCTTTTTTCGACTAATTAAAAGAGCCGACTAGGGTAGCATTAGCGGCTAAAAGGTGTTTCCTATACTTAGCGGAAGTACGGTCAATTCGGGCCTAGTCCTTAGGTTTGTCGTATTAGCCTAGTAGATAGCTAGTACTATTACAATTAAAGCACTTCAATCCGGTCGGGAGATTGTTGCCGTAGCTATTATTACTACTATTGTTAGTCGAGCGGTTAGCATTATAGGGATACAAGCCCCTTCTACGGCCCCTATCGCGGCCTCCTCTATATAGCCGGCGGCTACGGCCTCTTCTACGGTTATTGTTACTATTCCTATTGTTAGCATTATTGTTATAGTAGGAACCTTAGTTTCCTCCGCGGCTACTACGATTGCCGCGGTTAGTACTAGCTAGCCGGATCCTCGATTCTAGTCGTTATTAGAGCTAGATAGCTCGTTCGGCTGTTTCCACTTCGACTATAAATTAAATGCGTATTAGGTTAGCTTGTTCGAATATACGGCGACGGTCTAATTCGAGGATAAGTTCCTATCTAAGTTTTAGGCGTATTTCCGAGATCTATATAGAATTAGTCTTAGTCGGAAGGTTATCCTCGAGGGTCTTTAAATAGGCCTCGAATAAACGAGCCGATTAATTAGTCTTTTGTTTAGCTCGAAGGTATAGGTCCTAAGCATGTTATTGCCTTAGTATAGGGTTTCTAAGGGTGTCTAGTATAATAGTCTTATAGGTTTGCTACTAAACAGCGGTCTAATTAGTAAGGGAGTCAAAGTGGTTATCCTAGGTACGTTTTAGGTCGCTATTAATGTATTATATAGCGTAGACGACTAATAAGTAGTTATCTAGCAGCGCTCTTAGTGCATTGCGCTAGTTAAGCTCGCAGTTACGAATGTAATTATTGTATTGCTTCCGACTAGAGCTATTAAATACGGTACAGTCCTTAAGTTTAGCATCCTTCTTTTAGACTAAAACGGGTAGTAAAGAAGGCCCTGCTGTTAGTTTAGCAGTAGTAGGGTCTTCCTAAAGGCGGCGAAGCTCGAGGAGGTTATCCTTTAGCTATTGTTCTTAACGTAGGGCAGTAAGCCTGTTTTAAGTAGCTTCTTAAAGTCTCCCTAATAGTTGAGGGCTAAAGGCTAGCTAGCTATATCGTCGATTGACAATGTTATTAAGAATGTCGTTAATAGGCAACTCTAGGTCGTTACCTAGAATTACAGGTTCTTCGGCAGGCCTAGTAGTAGGCTCTTTAGCAGGTGGCACTTTAGTAGGTGCTCTAGTAGGCACTTTAGTAGGCACTTTAGTAGGCACTATGCTACTAGCATTGTCGTTGCTAGCGCTGCTAGCGGTAGCACGGTTGTTGTTTCGTAATAAGCCGGCTATTATAATAAGGGGTAGTACTAATAATGTATTGTTAGCCCCTAAGATACGGATATAGCGAAATTAGTAGATATCGGTCTAGTATGCTTAACTCAGTGTAATAGGCCGTATAGAAGGCCTTGCTTAATAATTGGTACGGTTGTTTCGATAGAATAGTACGTATAGGTCCCGTTCTTCGGGCGCAATATAGTTAGATTAGTCTTATTCGTAGCTATACCGCTAAAAGCTTGAAATAAGAACTATCTAGCTACTGCCCTTAAAGGGTAGATCGAATACTATATAAGACGGGTATATTAGCAGGTAGATAGGGTAGTAGTAGGTACGAGTAGTATTCGATAAGGATCTAGAAGGAGAGGGAGGAAGGTAGGAGAGTTAGCCTAACGCTAAGCGCTAAGCCCTACCTAAGGCACTAAGACCCTAGCTTTACTCGGCCTAATTATATACCAATTACGTATAGCCTCTTTAGCTCTAACATTCCCTACCTCGCTTATATAGTTTAAATCGCGATCCGAGCCCTCTTTAAGACGCTTAAAATTGTACTATTAAACGACGACTAATAGAAGATCCTAGATAAGGATAAAGCAAAGTCGAAAGTCGAGAAACTTATTATAGTAATAAGACGGGATAAGGTAGAGAGCCTCGCTCTCGTTTTATATAAGGTATAACTTTTGTCCGTAGCCGGCACCTATAGCTAGCAACCTAGTATAGTTCTAACTCTTTTTCTCTAGCTTCGTCGTCTAGCAATATATACGAACTCGAGCTTATAGAGATATAACCGATTCGAGGCTATTTAAAAGAACCTAATCGAGCGCCCTAAAACCGATACCTAGAATATCGCATAGAATAAGCGATAGCAAAAGCGGCCTCCTTAGCGCCTACTCCGTTTTACCTAAGATGTTAAGACCCGGTTCGATTCGACTTTTTATATAGTTACGAGGGGATGTACTTTACGTACCGCTCTCGAGATCTATTAGAGTTCCGAGGGTATTAAGTAGCTCGGCCTTACCGCCGCCGAATAGCGCTAAGTAGAGTATCTCGTCGATATTAGTAAGCATTACGCGAAGGTTACTGCTACGATTAGAAGAACCCGAGGACCGACGATCTACCTTGTCTTTACGTACTATAACTAGCTCTTTAACGAGCTCGAGGAAACCGTAGCTAAGCTAGCTAAGAAGAGCGTTCCCTAGAAAGTAGCTATAACGAAAGCTATAGACACCTCCTATACTAAGTTGTATAAATATTATAGTACTACCTTTAACTCGTTCGGGGATATCTATAGCGTTACGTGCTTGCTTAACCCGGTAGAAAAGGATATATACTAGTAGAGGCCGGAATAGAAGGCGGACGAGGTATAGCCGAAGCATTACTAGACTGTTCTAGAAAAGATATTCTACGAGCGTCGGAAAGAAACTAGTCTAAATGCAGCTCCTATAAAGAAAAAGAAGGTTTAGAAGGCTCCGATATTATACCTATTTCGTAGGTAGGAAGTAGAGGCAGAAGAGGAAGCAACTACTAAAGTAAATAAAGAAGAGTTCGATCTCTATCGGCGCGCGAGTAAGTATAAACCCGTAGGCTCGGAAAGAGGGCTAATAATCTCTAGATCTTTCTAGTCTTCTAGACGAATTCGGAGACGATATTCTCGCTATATAGTAGCGGTTAGAGCCTAAGTTTCTAATAATAGCGTCGGTCGCTCGGGACGTCCTCGCTATTCCGAGCGTAGGTATAGGCTATAAGAGGTCTTTTAGTATCGCTCGTTACTAGGGCCGCTTTAATCGAATATACTCGCCTACTACCTTCGAATCTATTATAGTATTCCGATACTATCTCCTCTACTAGAATCGCTAAGGCAGGTTACTAAAGATTATACTAAAGGAGTTAATCGAGGAATTAGAAAACCTTAAGATCGAAGAAACCTAGGAGCGCGAAGAGAATGCGAAATTTAGTCTAAGCGAAACCCTAATTAGCGATAATAAAGAGAAGGAGGGCGGAGGTAGAAGGCGATACCGGGTCGAGAAGCGGAAACGTATATAGGCTTAGAGTAGCTTTAAGGAGACGAAGCGTTTACGTATAAGGTAATATAGCCGGCGTATATAGCCGGCATATATCCGAAATGTGTTTCGAATTCCTAGGACCTAAACAGACTAGTTGCTATAGCAACCGACCCCGCTTACCTACGGACTATTTCTAATTCTCTATTCGCTCTTCCTCTCCTTCTTCCCTTTCCCTATATTCTTAAAGACAAACATGCCTTAAGGATTTAGCTCTTCGGGCCTTCCTAAGCCGGCTACCTCCCCTTCCTTAAGCTACTATCCTTTATTCGAATCTAACGATAACCTAATAAGGCGGTTTAATAGAAGACTATTTGTTCTAGAAGGTAAGAAGCATTAATGTCTCCTTACGATTATATGCTTATTAATTTTCTAGGTCCTACCGATATGCCCTCGTCGCCTAAACGTATAGATAAATATCTTTAGAGGCTAAAGGGCAAGGGTAAAGCAAGCTAAGTATAGGGAGACCGTAGCGAGAACGAGATATCGGAAGAGTAAGGCTCTCTATAGTATATACGAAGGAAGGGGGTTCCTCGGAAAATAGTACCGAAAAATAAGAAGGCTATAGGTAGATAGGAGAAGGCTAAAAAGAGTAGGCGGACGAAGACTATCGCGAAGAAAAGTTATCTTTCTATTAAAAGAAAGGGAACAAGGTAGGACTCGACGACAAAGAAGCGGCGCTTTAAACTAGGTACTATTACCCTTCGCTAGATCCGGCTTTTCTAAAATAAAAGAGGGACCGAGCTTTTAATCCCTAAGACTCCCTTCTAGCGACTCGTCCGAGAAATTATATTAGATTTTCGGTCTAGTATGCGATTTACGGCTAAGGCGATTAGTGCTCTTTAGGAAGCTACGGAGGCATTTCTCGTAACCGAGCTTAAGCTTTTAAACCTCCTTACTATCTATACGAAGCGGGTTACTCTTTAAAATAAAGATATATAGCTTCTAGCTAAAATTCGGCGTCGGTTTATAGCGGATTAGTTGGAAATTGTATTTAGTCGTTAGATTAACCTAGGAGGAGGCCCATTTTCGCATCCTTTTACCGGCTATAGGTACCGGCTATATTTCTAATTTTATCTCCGCGCCGTCCCTAAATCTAAGGTACGAAGTAGAAACCTAGCGCTCTATATTCATCCGGCTATTATAGAGACGAGCTATATTTAGATTAGTTTCTTCGTATATCGCGACCTAGCGGGTAGTAAGCGAAAGGGCGATAGAACGTTTATAATACGTCTCTATTTAGACCTAAAACATAAAGGTCCTAAGGAGCCCTAGCATCCTAACTATAAGGAGATTCTTTAGTATTAGCACTTTAATCCTCTATACTACGAGGCAGATAGCAAGCCTACGAGAGAGAAACTTTAACGAGAAATTCTCTATAATACGTAGCGCTATTGCATAGCTATAGATACGTACTAAGTCCGGCAACTCGAAAAAGAATTAAGATAGCGTATTAGCGACCGAGGAAGAGATCGATAGTATACTAGTAGAGTCGAGGTCTTATAAGCGAAGCATAAGATAATATAGGCTCTTAGTCGTATAGAGTAACGTACTATATAAATAACTAGGCGTACTACTCTTATTTACTTACGACCTATATCCTAGGATACTCTTCTCGTACTTTTTATACTCTTTTCTAATGCCTTACCTATAAGCGCTCCGCGACAACCGAGTAAATATAAGCTATAGGGTTTCCGCTCGGTACCTTAGCCTCCGAGATAGGGCGGAGTTGAATTTAGAGCGATAGCCGGCACTCGTAGCCGGTATATAGAGACGGTAGTAGGCCTTTTCCTACTAAATGACTAGCTTGTTTAGTATAGCCTACCTAATATTTCTTATATTTACTAGCAATAGGCCTAGGTTACTTATAAGATTACTATAGCTAGTAAAGGCATTACTAAAGAATATCTATACTATAGTAAGATACTATTATTACGCCGGCTATTTATTAAAAGGAGGCTTTCGCCTATTACTATACCGGCTATATATGCCGGCTATATTTCAAAGTCTCCCGTACCTGCCTTTTTTAGCCGTGCCTGCCTTTTTTAGCCGTACCTACCTTCTTTCCTTGCTCTAACGTTACTATAATATAGGCTTACGCGAAGCTTACTCTATTGCCTAGCGATACCGCGACACTACCGCTATATTCAACCTTCGTATCGATACCTATACCTCTACGCTCTATATCTACTACCTCCGTAATACCCTCGCTCCGCGCGCGCCTTCGTATACCTTCGTAACGTACTTTTTTCCTTAATTCGACGACTTTTATAATAGCGAGTCTACTTAACTAAGTTACGACGCCTCGCAAGAAGGGACCTAGTGCTTCTACGGGTCGCAATAAGACCGGAAATAGTAGAACGAGTATAGTATATTAACGTAAGAGGGCTGCTACTACTGCCGCTAGCTCCGGTACTAGAAAGGGCGTCGCGAGCAAGGCTCCGCGTAAGATAACGGCGGGCAAGGCTCTACGCAAGACGATAACTAGCGCTTCTACTGCTAGTAGCAATCGTACGAAGCGTCGATAGCGCCTAGGAAGTAAGTCCTATTTATAGCCGGCAGCGTAGCCGGTAGCGTAGCCGGTAGCGTAGCCGGCATTCTTACTATCTTTTTACTAATCCTTCTTTAGCCGTAGCCCTCCGTAAGATTCGGTAGTATTAGAAGAGTTCTTAGCTCCTAATCCGTAAAGCTCCTTTCTAACGACTTGTTCGCGAAATTGCCTAGGATTATAGAACGGACCTTCGCTTCTAAGCCTCCGCGATAGGCGCCCTTTAAGAGGCTACAGAAGCCTACCTAGTTCGTATCTTCGAATGTATATTTCTCTTCTACCTCTTTTCGGACTATACTAATACTATTTTAGCGGTTAACCTTATAGCTATCTACGCGAAGCGTATAACGATTATAGACAAGGATTTTAAAGCACTCGATTAGATTCTAAAAGGCTAGAATGTCTATATTCGAGACGGTGCTAGGTAGGATAGATGTTCTAGTAGAAAGGATGTTCGTAGTATTATCTATAAGCTTTTCTATATACGAAATGAGCCGCTATTATACGGCGCTATATACCGCGCTCTAAATACTCTCTAAGCATATATATATAGTACAGTATGCTTTATTAGCCGTACGGAATAGAAGTCTCCTAAAATCCCGTTAGTACTAAGCAGTAAAAAGGCCGGCCACGCTACCGGCTACGCTACTAGCTACGCTACTAGGTTTTTTAAAGAACTAAAAGAAGATAGACATTCCGGTTAATTTGTATTAGTTTAGATTTTTATAAAAAGAAAACAGGGAAAAATAAGGAAGGTTGAAGAGCTTAATAGTTATAGTTATAGGCACTATCCCTGTTTTCTAGAGTATATTATATACCTACCTTCGCAACTCTACCTAATACTCCCTCTAAATATCCTTATACTCTACCTACTAAAAATTCAACTAGGTACCTAGACCTGCAGCTGCCTCTATATCTTTTACTATCTTCTATAGGTTGAAGGCCTCTTCTATAGCAGCCTCTACCTCCTTATATAATACGAAGTTACTACCTGCCTTACCCTTTATATCTCCTAAATAACTAAGAGTTCTAAGGAACGAACTAGTATTCGGCCTTAGTATAGCGAGTGACTAGTAGAACGTTCTATAGAGCTGCCTTATAGCTCTTTTATATACTATACCGATACCGAGGGAGGAGCTATCCTAGTACTTAATATTGTCGAATAGTTCGGTAGGAAAGTATATAAACTTCTTAAGGAGGAGGACTTCTAGGGAAATCGATAAGTTCTACCTAGATCTAGATAAAGACATTCTACTAAGCAGTTAGGGAATTGAACCGTAAACGAAAGGATAAAATTCATATCTAAGGAGTACAGTTTCCGAACTAAACTATAATGCCTTGTATATATGTATATATGCTTTTGATTAGTTAGTACCCTTAGCTAATTATCTATAGATTTAAGGTTATATAAGTACCTTTATACAACTACGTAGCCTAAGTAGGATTCGAAAATTCTATAAGTACTAAGGACTAAAAATGCCGGCTACGCTGCCGGCTACACTGCTAAGTCTTATAAAGGGCTTGCTTGAAGCTACGTATACATTCGTACACTTCTTAAAAACCGATAAATTATATAGTTCGAACTAGCTACTTATATAGTTGCTTAGCAAACTAACCTAAACCAAACCAGAGTTTCGGCTTAGCAAACTAAACTAAACTAACCCGAACTACTACGGGGTCTAGGTCTTAGGTACTACCTATTTTCGTACGACTTCTACCTTTTTGGGGTCGGCTAATACTCCTCCTCCGTCGGTATAGACGATAAATCCTAGGTACTTAATCTTTTTCTAGGCGAATTCGCTCTTTTTAATATCGAGGTAAAGGCCTCTATAAGAAGGGTCTGTTAGTAGGTAGATAGGGTAGTAGTAGGTATAGGTAGTATTCGATAAGGAGCTAGGAGGAGAGGGAGGAAGGCAGGCAAGTTAGCCTATTACTAAGCGCTAAGCCCTACCTAAGGCACTAAGACCCTAGCTTTACTTAGCCTAGTTACATGCCAATTACGTATAGCCTCTTTAGCCCTAATATACGCTTCCCTTCTAAAGGCCGCGCCCTCGTAGCCTACCTATATTTTACGACCTCTATTGCCGCTAACTTAGCGAGTCTAATAAGCTACTTAGCCCGCGCTAAATTGAACACTTAACTACCTAATTATATAACTATATTAAACCTTACCTCTAAACAATACAATATACAACTCTAACTACGCTATCTCTATATATAATAAACTATAAAGTAATATATATCTATAAGAATTAAAGGCCTTCGACTAATTATAATACGAGCGCGTCTTCCCTACTATAATAGGTAGACGTACGAGGTATTATAGCACTGCCTCCGTTCTAAGTGATATCGTATCGAGTTCTTTGCGTCTACTCTTAAAAGACCTAGCAATGTCCGCTTCCGAGGGTTGTCCGCTTCTAAGAGTTTGTTCTTATTATTACGAGGGCTATTATTTACTATCGTAGTTTTACTAGCCCTAATTAGTTAGGTTTAGCAGCCTTTAAGTGTTAACTAATTATATCTTTTCAAAAAACTTAGTTCTTCTAGTTTCTATAGGTAAAGGCTATTATAAATATAGTAGTAGAGGTTCGCCTCGCTTAAAGGGTTAGATAGATCGAGGAGTAACCTATTATCCGCAAGATCGACCCCGGCTAGCTTAGCTCTATAGTTTTGCCCTTAGTTAGTTAGTCTATTAGTCGCTTAATCTTTTAAGCGGCTTAAAGTTTTAATCAAAGTTTTAATCAAAGTTTTAATTAAAGGTGCCTTAGGCTCGTAGTATAGGTAAGGTTATATCCGTAGGTATAGTAATAGTAGCAAGTAATATTAACAATAGCGGCGCTAGTCGTCTTAGCGCTAACTTTACCTTCTTCTAATTTCCTTCTTTAACTAATAATAACTCGGCAATACCGTTACTAATATAGCTATGTCCTTCCTTTCTTAAACAGTAACACACTCCGTAATACCGTTACTAACATAGCCGCGCCGGCCGCGCCGTTACAAGCGCGACGCCGTCCTCGCCGATCGCCTAGGCCCCGAGGCCTCGATAGAATAAAGGAACAAGAGGGGGGCCTATAGGGCGCGTTAGTAAAGAGGTAGAGTCCTTAAAAGAGCATACGATTAATTAATTAACGCGTCGTAGCGCGCTTGTTAACACTCGGTACGCGTTCACTATAGTAGTATAGTCTTATTGCCTCTTGTTGCTAACAATTGCTTGTAGCTAATTAGTTAGCTAATAGCACCCCGGGGGTAGTATTAATCCTAGGTTTAGTAGTAACATTATAGGCATTATAAGCTCTTAGCCTTCTTCGTGTTCTTTACGCTAGTCTAATACTTATCTAACAACTTAGTTATATCTTTAAAAGAGGCTTTAGCTTCCTATAAGTCCTATTTAGGTAAATAGCCCTACTATCTTAATAGGTACTCCTTCTTGCCCTGCCTAGTCCGATGCTTTAGGATACGTTCTATAGACTATAGCTCTTTACTATTAGCTAAGACTTCTTCTAACTTAGTAGGCGCTTTATCGCCTTCGCGCTAGTAGTATAGTTTAAGGAGGGAGATATAGAAGGTATTATAGATAGTGTAATAGGGTAGAAGCTATAACTAGTAGGCCTAGCTATTGCCCTTCGGTTCTCGGATGCGAAATAGGCTAATGTATCTTAGTGCAAGTTTGGGCCTTGCTTTACTATTAGGCGATAGGTGTTTGCGGATACGGAGGTTCTTAGTGCTAAGCATAACTATATCGCCTTATTTAAAGGTTATTAGTATATAACGCTTATCGTAGTAGGCCTTTTAGTATTCTTAAGCCTTTGTTAACTTCTTAACTATCTTAGTATAGATTTCTCGCATCTTCTAGACACGTTCTATTACCGCTAGTATCTCTAGTACTTAACGCGCTTCCCTTTCCTTGCGCTCGGCCTCGAGCGAGGTAAATAGATCTTATAGCAACGCGGCGTTCTAACCTATTATAGCTATATATAGTAAAACCTTAGTTAATAAGTATACACTATTGTTGTATACGAATTCTATAGGCTATAGAAGATTAACCCAATCCTTAGGATTCTCGTTAATATAACTGCGTAGGTACTGCTATAGGGTAGCATTCTGCCTCTCTATTTAACCGTTAGTCTATAGATAGAAGGCTGTTAATAGCCGATGCTTTAGTCTTAGCTATAGGCATATTTCGCTCTAATAGTGCGATATGAATATCGTGCCCCTATCGGAGACTATCCCCTTAGGGGTTCCCTAATAGGTATAGAAGATGTTAGTCTATAGCGCCTCTACTATATTAATAGTAGTCTAATCCTTGCGCGCCGGGATATATCGAGCGCCTTTAGTAAATCGATCTACTATAACAAGGATAGCATTATACACATCCTTACTACCTCTACGCTTAGTAGGCGGAAGGCCTATAATAAAGTCTATTGTAAGCTTAGCAAATAGCTTCCTAGGAACAGGAAGTGAAGACAACTCGCTAAATAGTAAGTGCTTTAGTGCTTTGACTCGCTAGTATACTATATAGGTCTGTATATACTCCTTTATATACCGCTTACTATTTAGCTAGTAGTATATACGCGATAGTAACTCGTACGACCTCTCTATACTATAGTAACTAGCGAGCTTACTATTATAGTGCCTCTTTAAAAGCTCTTATCTAATCGATTGTTTAGCGGGGACATAATACCTGCCCTTAAACTTTAAGTAACCTTTGTCGTCGATCGACTAATTATTATTACTCTTACCGGATCGAGTCGCCCGCCTACTTACAAGCTTATTAATGCGCTCGATAGCAAAGGCGTCCCTCTACTAAGTACGTAACAGCTTATCTATAAACGATTAACTATCCCCGTTTGTAAGGTTATTTAATAGTACCTATACTATCGAACGAGGTACGTATTATATATATCTAATAGCACTAGTAGCCGGAACTACTATAACCTCTTCTGTAGTACTATCGCTATAGATAGCAATATCTTTAATCGAGTTATTATAGCTCGAGCGATCTACGTCCTTTTTAACGTGTACTAGAAGAACGACAACTCCGCTATAGTATTTGTTACCGCCGCGGGGTCCGGAAGTCCGCTTATCCTACGCTTGCTTATTAACAATACGGGCTATAGCAATCTTATACTATAGGGTTAGAAACAATGAATTAATATACTAAGTCTCGCTATTGTAATTAGGTCGCCTCGATAGGCTATTAGTAGGGTTACTTACGCCTAGCCGATATAATATATTAAAATTAAACCCGGCAAGGTAGACGGCCTATCTAGCCTATCGACCTATAACCCTAGTAACCTTAGTAATGCTGCGGAGGTTGTTATAGTCTATATAGACCTAAATAGTATGCTATATACTATCGAGATAGTGCCTCTAATACTTAAAGGCCTCGATAATAGCTAGGAGCTCTTACTCGTAGGTCTCGTAGCGACGCTCTATATCGATTATCTTTCGTAAAAAGAAGGCAATTAGGTGCTAGTAATAGTCCTCATCTAATTGCTATAATATAATAGCCGATATAGCGAACTATAAAGCGTTAGTCTTAATACGGATCTGCTTGCTTAGTACAAAATAGTATAGTAAGGGGACTTTAGTAAACCGCTTCTTTAGACTGTTAAAAGCGGCTTGTGTCTTGTTAGTCTATTTGAACTCTCTAGACGGGTTGGCCTTAGTTTTAGTAAGCTTAGTTAGGGGCATTATATGCCGTAAATAGCCCTTAATAAAGCGGCGGTAGAAATTAGCGAAGCCGAGGAACGATTAAAGCTCCTTAATAGACGTAGGAATAGGCCATTTAGTAATTGTTTTAATCCAATTAGGATTAGCCTTAACACCCTTAGTTAATACGAGGAAGCTAAGGAATAATACCTCTTTAGTAGTAAAGGTGCATTTAGAAGGTTTGCAATATAGTCTATAGGCTCGTAGGCGGTCGAGGACCTTACGTACTACAGCCTAGTATTCTACGATATTAGGCGAATATATATAAACTAGGATGTTATCTAGGTAAACTATATAGAGATAGTCTAATAGGCCTAAAAGGGCTCGATTAATATAGGACTAGAATGTTGTAGGGGTGTTAGCTAGACTAAATAGTATAACTAAGTACTCGAAATAGCTATAGCGAGTACGAAAGGCTGTCTTCTATTTATCGCCCTTACGAATACAGATGCGGTAATAGGCGTCCTTAATGTCTAATATAGTATAGTAGTAGGTACTAGAAAGGCGATCGAGAGTCTTATTAATAAGTAGAAGTAGATAGCGGTCTTTAATAGTAACAGCATTAAGCCCTCTATAATTAATATATAAACGTAGGCCGCTATCCTTCTTTAGTACGAATAGGATAGGTGCACTAGTAGGGCTATTGCTATATCGAATTCGACTATTAGCTAGGTTTTCCTCTAGGTACTTACGTAGTATAGTAAGCTCTCGTTTACTAAGGTTATAGAGGGGGCTAAAAGGAACCTCCTTGCCCTCTATAATATTAATCTTATAATCCGTCTCTTTAAATATAGGCAATGTCGATACTAGGTAGTATTTAAACACATTAATATAGGTCTCCCGAATAGGTTCTAGTATACGCTTAAGTTGTTTAGGATCTATACTATTAGGGGGCACTAGTTTATCGTTATTACTACCGAGTAGGTCGGCAGTCGGATTAGCTAAGGCAGGTATTAGGTTGCTAATAAACAGGACCCTAATATCGTTAGGGCACTCGCTAATATTAATATATTTAATATCCTCTTTCTTAGCGATTCTAAATCGCTACTTCTAGAGGCCTAGGTCTATAGCTATAGCGTAGTACTTAAGAACAGGGTTGCTAATAACAATAGTAGCTCCCCTATATAGGTTATCTATATCTACTACGTAGGTAGTAAAGTCTAGTAGGCGTTTATTTCCGAGGTCGTCCTTTAGAGCTATAGGAACATAGTAGGCCCTATAGGTTAAGTGCCGAGCGTTATTAAACTAAGTAAGGGTTAGTAGGTTATGTTAGAAGGGTATATTAGTAGGTAGATAGGGTAGTAGTAGGTACGAGTAGTATTCGATAAGGATCTAGAAGAAGAGGGAGGAAGGTAGGCAAGTTAGCCTAACGCTAAGCGCCAAGCCCTGCCTAAGGCACCGAGACCCCGGCTTCACTCGGCCTAACTATATGCCAATTACGTGTAGCCTCTTTAGCCCTAATATACGCTTCCCTTCTAAAGGCCGCGCCCTCGTAGCCTGTTAATTTCGACCTCTATTGCTGCTGACTCAGCAAGTCTAATAGACTGCTTAGCTCGCGCTAAATTGAACACTTAACTACCTAATTATGTAACTATATCAAACCTTACTTTCTAATACAATATCCAACTCTAACTACGCTATCCTTATATATAATAAAGTGAAGGGATATAAAGCTACAAGAATTGAGGGCTATCGACTAATTATAATACGAGCGCGTCTTCCCTACTATAATAGGTAGACGTACGAGGTATTGTAGCCCTACCTCCGCTCTAAGTAATGTCGTACCGAGTTCTTTGCGTCTACTCTTAAAAGACCTAGCTATATCCGCTTCCGAGGGTTGTTCTTGTTATTACGAGGGATTGTTCTTGTTATTACGAGGGCTATTATTTACTATCGTAGTTTCACTAGCCCAAATTAGTTAGGTTTAGCAGCCTTTAAGTGTTAACTAATTATATCTTTTTAAAAAACTCAGTTCTTCTAGTTTCTATAGGTGAAGGCTATTATAAGTGTAGTAGTAGAGGTTCGCCTCGCTTAAAGGGTCGGAAAGATCGAGGAGTAACCTATTATCCGCAAGATCGACCCCGGCTAGCTTAGCTCTATAGTTTTGCCCTTAGTTAGTTAGTCTATTAAGCTACTTAATCCTTTAAGCGGCTTAAAGTTTTAACTCGGCCTCAAAGTTTTAATGCAGGTAAGGTTAACAATAGTAGCGACTAGGTAATATTAACAATAGCGACGCTAGTCGTCTTAGCGCTAACTTTACCTTCTTCTAAGTTCCTTCTTCAACCCTTAATAACTCGGCAATACCGTTACTAATATAGCTATACCCCTCCTTTCTTAAACAGTAACACACTTCCGCAATACCGTTACTAATATAGCCGCGCCGGCCGCCGGCACGCTGCTAGCTCGTAGCGCGACACTATTATCTTCGATAGGATAAAGAAATAAGAGGGGGACCTAATACTAGGAGAAGGCCCTATAGGGCGCATTAGTAAAGAGGTAGATCCCTTAGAAGAGTAGGCGATTAATTAGCAGTTATAGCGCGTTTGTTAACACTCGGTGCGCGTTTACTATAGTAGTGTAGTCTTATTGTCCTTTGTTACGGACAATTGCTTACCTCTAATTAGTCGGCTAATAGCACCCCGGGGGTAGCATTGTTCCTAGGCCTTAATAGTAACATTATAAGCTTTTAGTCTTCTTCTTGTTCTTTACACCGGTCTAATACTTATCCAACAACTTAGTTATGTCTTTAAAAGAGGCTTTAGCTTCCTACGAGTCCTATTCGGGTAAATAGCCTTACTATCTTAATAGGTACTCCTTCTTACCTTGCCTAGTCCGATAGTTTAGGACACGTTCTATAGACTATAGTTCTTCGCTATTAGCTAAGACTTCTTCTAACTTAGCAGGCGCTTCATCGCCTTCGCGTTAGTAGTACGGTTTAAGGAGGGAGATATAGAAGGTATTATAGATAGTGTAATAAGGTAGAAGCTATAACTAGTAGGCCTAGCTATTGCCCTTCGGTTCTCGGATACGGAATAGCCTAATGTATCTTAGTGCGAGCTTGGGCCTTGTTTTACCGTTAGGTAATAGGTGTTTGCGGATACGGAGGTTCTTAGTGCTTAGTATAACTATGTCGCCTTGCTTGAAAGTTATTAGCGTATAGTGTTTATTATAGTAGGCCTTCTAATATGCCTAGGCCTTTGCTAGTTTGTTAGCTATCTTAGCGTAAATCTCTCGCATCTTTTGAACCCTCTTAATAGCCGCTAGTGTCTTAGGTTAACCCGCTTCCCTTTCCTTGCGCTTGGCCTCGAGCGATAGGTCCTATAGCATAGCAGCGTTTTAGCCTATTATAGCTATGTATAGTAACACCTTAGTTGATAAGTAGACACTATTGTTGTATACGATTTCTATAGGCTATAGGAGGTTGACCTAGTCGTTAGGGTTCTCGTTAATATAACTGCGTAGGTACTACTATAGGGTGGCATTCTGCCTTTTAGTCTAACTATCTGTTTGTAGATAGAATGCTATAGACAGGCGATGCTTAAGTCTTAGCTATAGGCAAATCTTACTCTAATAGTAAGATGTAAATGTCGAGCCCCGGTCGGAGACTATCCCCTTAGGGGTTCCCTAATAGCTATAGAAGATGTTGTTCTACAACGACTTAGCTAGGTTAATAGCCGTCTAATCCTTTCGGGCAGGAATGTAACGAGCGCCCTTAGTAAACCGATCTACGACAACTAGGATAGCATTATATACATCCTTGCTTCCCCTACGCTTAGTAGGCGGAAGGCCTGTAATAAAATCTATTATAAGCTTAGCAAATAGCTTCTTTAGAATAGGGAGTGAAGACAACTCGCCAAATAGTAAGTGCTTTAGTGCTTTAACTCGTTAATATACGGTATACGTATTTACGTAGTCCTTTATATCCCGCTTACTATTTAGCTAGTAGTATATGCGCGATAGTAGCTCGTGCGACCTCTCTGTACTATAGTAACCGGCAAGCTTACTATTATAGTGTCGCTTAAGAAGTTCTTGTCTAATCGATTGTTTAGCGGGGACATAGTATCTGCCCTTAAACCTTAAGTAACCTTTATCGTCGATCGACTAATTACTCTTACTAGATCGGGTCTTTCGCCTACTTACAAGCTTGTCTATACGTTTAGTAGCAAAGGCGTCCCTCTGCTAAGCCCGTAATAGCTCATCTATAAACGATTAACTATCCCTATTTGCAAGGTTATTTAATAGCACCCTCGCTATTAAACGAGGTACGCATTATATGTATCTAATAGCACTAGCAGCCGGATTAACTGCAGTAGTGCTATCGCTATTACTATATATTGCGATGTCGACTAGGGAGTTATTATAACTTCTCCTATCTATGTCCTTGACACGTACTGTTAATATAGCAAGAGTATTAATATACTTTAAGCCGTCGCGGAGTCCGGTAAGCCGCTTATCCTACGCGTGCTTATTAATAATACGGGCTATAGCAATCTTATACTATAGGGTTAGAAACAATAAATTGATGGATTACTAAGTCCCGCTATCGTAATTAGGTCGCCTCGATAGGCTATTAGCAGGGTTGCTTACGCCTAGCCGATATAATATATTAAAATCGAACCTAGCGAGGTAGACGGCCTATCTAGCCTGTCGACCTATAACCCTAGTAACCTTCGTAATTCTACGGAGGTTGTTATAGTCCGTATAGACCTAAATAGTGTGCTATGCACTATCGAGATAGTAGCGCTAGTGCTTAAAGGCCTCGATAATAGCTAGGAGCTCTTACTCGTAGGTCTCGTAGCGGCGCTTAGCGTTAATTATCTTCCTCGAGAAGAAGGCAATCGGGTGCTAATAATAGTTATTATCTAATTGCTAGGATATAATAGCCGATATAGCGAACTGTAAAGCGTTAGTTTCAATTCGGATCTGCTTGTTTAGTACGAAATAGTACAACAAGGGGACATTAGTAAAGCGTTGCTTTAGGCCGTTAAAAGCGGCTTGTGCTCTATTAGTCTATTTGAACTCTCTAGTCGGGTTAGCCTTAGTTTTAGTAAGCTCAGTTAGGGGCATTACGTATCGTAAATAGCCCTTAATAAAGCGACGATAGAAGTTAGCAAAACCTAGGAATAATTGAAGCTCCTTAATACTAGTAGGCGTTAGCTACTTAGTAATAGTCTTAATCCGGTTAGGATTAGCCTTAACACCCTTAGTTGATACGAGGAAGCTAAGGAAGGACACCTCCTTAGTAGCGAAGGTGCATTTAGAAGGCTTACAATACAAGCTATAGGCCTATAGGCGGTCGAGCACCTTACGCACTACAGCCTAGTGCTCTACAATATTAGGTAAATAGGTATAGACTAGGATGTTATCTAGGTAAACTATACAGAGATAGTCTAATAGGCCCGAAAGGGCCCGATTAATATAGGACTAGAATGTTGTAGGGGCATTAGCCAAGCCGAATAGCATAACTAAGTACTCGAAATAGCTATAGCGAGTACGGAAGGCTGTCTTCTATTCGTCGCCCTTACGAATACGGATACGATAGTACGTATCCTTAATGTCTAGTATAGTATAGTAGTAGGTACCTAAAAGGCGATCGAGGGTCTTATTAATAAGAGGAAGTAGACAGCGATCCTTAATAGTAACAGCATTAAGCCTACGATAATCGACATAGAGGCGTAGGCTACTATCCTTCTTTAGTACGAATAGGATAGGGGCACTAGCAGGGCTGTTACTATACCGTATCCGGCTATTAGCTAGGTTTTCCTCTAGGTACTTACGTAATATAGCAAGCTCTCGTTTACTAAGGTTGTAGAGGGGACTAAAAGGAACCTCCTTGCCCTCTATAATATTAATCTTATAATCCGTCTCTTTAAATATAGGCAATGTCGATGCTAGGTAGTGTTTAAATACATTAATATAGGTCTCTCGGATAGGTTCTAGTATACGCTTAAGCTGTTTAGGATCTATGCTATTAGGGGGCACTAGTTTATCGTTATTACTACCGAGCAGGTCGGCAGTTAGATTAGCTAAGGCGGGAGTTAGGTTGCTAATAAACAGGACCCTAATATTATTAGGACACTCGCTAATGTCGATGTATTTAATGTCCTCTTTCCTAGCGATTCTAAATCGCTATTGTTAACTGCCTAAGTCTATAACTATAGCATAGTACTTAAGAATAGGGTTGCTAATAACAATGTCGGATAGGAGGCTGTCTATGTCTACCGCGTAGGCAGTGAAGTTTAGTAGGCGTTCATTTCCGAGGTCGTCCTTTAGAGCTATATAGACATAGTAGGCTCTATAAGTCAAGTGCCGAGCGTTATTAAACTAAGCAAGGGTTGGCAGGTTAGTCCTAGGCAATTGTCGAAGGTCTAATTGCTTAGCTAGGCGATGGCTAATAAGGGCACTAACTGAATTTCCTAGGTCTAGCGTAACCTTAGTTCTATAATTGTTGCTATACGAGTCCGATACGAGATAGGTGCGTATAATAGCTAGCACAATGTCGATAGTCTTACGCCGCACAAGGCTAACAGTTAGTGCGGCGCTTATTCTTTTTTCGAATAGTTAGAAGGGCTAATAGGGGTAGCATTAGCGGCTAAGAGGTGCTTTCGGTGTTTAGCGGCAGTACGGTCGACTCGGGCCTAGTCTCGAGGCCTATTATATTAGCCTAGTAAATAAGTGGTGCTATTACAATTGAAGCACTTATATCTAGTTAGGGCACCGCTAGGTCCGCTCGAATTGGTGCTAGAATTGGATAAACGATTAGGGGTATATAGAAATAAGCCCCTTCCTTATCCTCTTCCTCGCTAGGGGTTTCTACCGCGGTATCGGCCCCTACCTCTTCTACGTTAGTAGTCGTTGCTGTTTCTATTGTTAGTAGTGTTCGTTTAGGGAGTACTTCCTTAGTTGCCGCTACGGCTACGGTTGTTAGCGGCTAGTCGTATCTTAGATTCCAACCGTTGCTAAAGCTATACTATACGCTCTATAGTTTCGACTTCAACTATAAACTAAATACGTATAAGGTTAGCCTATTTAAACACACGGCGGCGGTCCAATTCGAGGACCAATTCCTATCTTAGTTTAGGGCGTATTTCAGAGATCTAGATAGAATTAGACTTAGCTAGAAGGTCGTCCTCGAGGGTCTTTAAATAGGCCTTAAACGAGCGAGCTGTCTAATTAGTCTTTTGCTTAGCCCGAAGGTACTAGTCCTAAGCGTGTTGTTGCCTTAATATAGGGTTTCTAAGAGTGTCTAGCATAATAGTCTTGTAGGTTTTCCACTAAATAGTAGTCTGATTATTAAGGGAATCGAAATAGTCGTCCTAGGTACGCTTTAGATTACTATTAATATACTATATAGCGTAAACAACTAAGGAATAGTCGTCTAGAAGAGCCCTTAGTGCATTTCGCTAGTTAAGCTTACAATTACGTATGTAATTATTGTACTGCTTGCGACTAGAGCTATTAAACACGGTGCAGTCCTTAAGTTTAGCATCCTTCTTCTAGACTAGGACTAATAGTAAGGAAGGCCCTACTATCGGCTTAGTGTTAGTTGTTAGGGCCTCCTAAAGGCGGCGAATTTCGAGGAGGTTGTCCTTTAGCTGTTGTTCTTAACGTAGGGCGGTAAGCCTGTTTTAAGTAGCTTCTTAAAGTCTCGCTACTAGCTAAGGACTAAAGGCTAGTTAGCTATATCGACGATTGACAATGTTATTAAGAATGTCGTCGACAGGCAATTCTAGGTCGTTACCTAGAACTATAGGTTCTTCGGTAGGCCTAGTAATAGGCTCTTTAGCAGGCACCTTAGCAGGTGCTTCGGTAGGCACTTTAGTAGGTACTGTGCTACTAGAGTTGTTATTGCTAGCGCTACTAGTAGCAGCACGGTTGTTGTTGCTTCGTAATAAGCCGGCTATTGTAATAGGGGGTAACACTAATAATGTGTTATTAGCCCCTAAGATACGGAAGTAGCGGAATTAGTAGATATCGGTCTAGTATGCTTAACTTAGTATAATAGGCCGTATAGAAGGCCTTGCTTGATAATTGGTACGGTTGTTTTAGTAGAATAGTACGTATAGGTCCCGTTCTTCGGGCGTAATATAGTTAAATCGATGGTTTTCGTAGCTATACCGCTAAAAGCTTAAAATAAGGACTATCTAGCTACTGCCCTTAAAGGGTAGATCGAATACTATATTAGAAGGGTATATTAGTAGGTAGATAGGGTGGTGGTAGGTACGAGTAGTATTCGATAAGGATCTAGAAGGAGAGGGAGGAAGGCAGGCAAGTTAGCCTAACGCTAAGCGCTAAGCCCTACCTAAGGCACCGAGACCCCGGCTTTACTCGGCCTAACTACATACTAATTACGTATAGCCTCTTTAGCCCTAACAGGTCAGTCCTCGGCAGTTATCGAAGGTCTAATTGCTTAGCTAGGCGATAGCTAATAAGGGCACTAACTGAATTTCCTAGATCTAGTATAACCTTAGTTTAATAGGTAGTGCCCTTCGTGTTCTATATAAGGTAGGAGCGTATTATAGCTAGTATAATGTCGATAGTCTTACGCCGTACGAGGCTAATAGTTAGTACGGCGCTTACTCTTTTTTCGAAGGTTAACCTATAGGGGTAGCGTTAGCCGCTAAGAGGTGCTTTCGGTGTTTAGCGGAAGTACGGTTAATTCGGGCCTAGTCCTTAGGTTTGTTACATTAGCCTAGTAGATAGCTAGTGCTATTACAATTGAAGCACTTCAATCCGGTTAGTAGGCTGCCGTAGCTATTGTTATTATTAGCAGAGCGGTTAGCATTATAGGGATACGAGCCCCTTCTACGGCCCCTATCGCGGCCTCCTCTATATAGCCGCTAGCTACGGCCTCTTCTACGGTCGTTATTACTGTTCCTACTATTAGCATTGTTATCCTAGTAGGACCCTTAGTTTCCTCCGTAGCTACGGTTGCTACGGTTAGTACTAGTTAGTCGGATCCTTAATTCTAGTCGTTATTAGAGCTAAACAGCCCGTTCGGCTATTTCTACTTCGACTATAAATTAAATGCATATTAGATTAGCTTGCTCGAATATACGGCGACGGTCCAATTTAAGGATAAGCTTCTATCTAAGTTTTAGGCATATCTTAGAGATCTATATAGAATTAGTCTTAGGCGGAAGGTCGTCTTTAAGGGTTTTTAAATAGGCTTCAAATAAGCGAGCCGATTAATTAGTCTTCTATTTAGCTCGAAGATACAGGTCCTAAGTATATTGTTGCCTTAGTATAGGGTTTCTAAGGGTATCTAGTATAATAGTTTTGTAGGTCTGCTACTAAATAGCGGTCTAGTCGTCGAGGGAGTCGAAATAGTTATCCTATATACGCTTTAGGTCGCCATTAATGTACTATATAGCGTATACGACTAAGGAATAGTCGTCTAGTAGCGCTCTTAGTGCATTGCGCTAGTTGAGTTTACAGTTACGAATATAGTCGTTATACTGCTTTCGACTAGAGCCGTTAAATACGGTATAGTCCTTGAGTTTAGCATCCTTCTTTTAGATAGGTAGTAAAGAAGGTCCCGCTATTAGTTTTGCTATCGGGGCCTCCTAAAGGCGACGGAGCTCGAGGAGATTATCCTTTAGCTATTGTTCTTAACGTAGGGTAGTAAGCCTGTTTTAAGTAGCTTCTTAAAGTCTCCCTAATAGTTGAGGGCTAAAGGCTAGTTAGCTATATCGACGGTTAACAATATTGCTAAGAATGTCGTTAATAGGCAACTCTAGGTCGTTACCTAGAATTACGGGTTCTTCGGTAGGCCTAGTAGTAGGCTCTTTAGTAGGAGGCACTTTAGCAGGTGCTTTAGTAGGCACTTTAGTAGGTACTATGCTACTAGCATTGTCGTTGCTAGCGCTACTAGCGGTAGTACGGTTGTTGTTTCGTAACGAGCCGGCTATTATAATAAGGGGTAACACTAATAATATATTATTAGCCCCTAAGATACGGATATAGCGGAATTAGTAGATATTGGTCTAGTACGATTGACTTAGTATAATAGGCCGTATAGAAGGCCTTGCTTAATAATTAGTACGGTTGCTTCGATAGAATAGTACGTATAGGTCCCGTTCTTCGGGCGTAATATAGTTAGATTAGTCTTGTTCGTAGCTATACCGCTAAAAGCTTAAAATAAGGACTATCTAGCTACTACCCTTAAAGGGTAGATCGAATACTATATAAGAAGGGTCTATTAGTAGGTAGATAGGGTAGTAGTAGGTATAGGTAGTATTCGATAAGAAGCTAGAAGGAGAGGGAGGAAGGTAGGCAAGTTAGCCTATTACTAAGCGCCAAGCCCTGCCTAAGGCACTAAGACCCTAGCTTTACTTAGCCTAGTTACATGCTAATTACGTATAGCCTCTTTAGCCCTAATAGCCTCCGTCCTAAAGCTTCTTAAGTACCGCTCTTACTTTACGGAAATAGTCTTCCCTTAACCCGCTCGAGTAGATAACTATATCGTCTATATACGCTAACGCGAAGTCGTCTAGATACTTCTATAGGAGAGTATTAATATACCGTTAAAATATAGCCGGGGCTCCGGATAAACTAAATAGGCATACTAGCTATTCGAACGAGCCTAGCCTCGTCCGGAAGGCCGTCTTATACTCGTATCCTTTTACTATTCTAATCTTATAAAAGGCCGAGACTACGTTAACCTTAGTTAACTACCGGGCCTCTGTTAGGTTCCTTATAGTGTCCGGGATTAGTAGGAGGGGGTATCTGTCTTACTTCGTTAGAGCGTTAAGCGCCCTATAGTCGTAGTAGAACCGTAGTCCTCCCCTAGGCTTCTTAACAAACAGTACGAGCGCCGCCGCTTCGGAGTTCGCTAGTCTTATAAACCCCTTCTTTAGTAGCTCGTCTAGCGACTTCCGTAAGACTAAGAGTTCTTATTTCGATATACTATAGAGCGGACTCTAAGAGAGTTAAGGCTAGGATCCGTCTAGTTTTTCCTAGAGTTCTATCGTATAGTCGATACTAGGACGATAGGGCGCTAACTTATCGGCTTCCCTTTAATAAAACAGCGCGGCTATATCGCGAACCTCCGGAGGTAGCTTCTTCTTTAGCTCCTCGATCGTCGGGTATTTCTTCGTCTTTAGGGCCTTTTTAATGTCCTCGGCAATTATCGCGGTAAGTAGGCTTCTTATAGCGTTAATCGTAGCGATATTCCCGTTCGTATCGACCTCGCGGTAATAGCGCCCTTCTTTAATCTAATACCGAGCCCTCCCGTAGTAGTACTATCGTTTCTTAGGCGCGGTCCTAACCTTGTTATATACCTTCTATAGGTTCCCTAGGATAAGGGGAAAAGCTAATCCCGGTACGACGTAAGCGTATACCGTTTATTAGAATCCGTTAATTTCTATCTAGAAGGCGACGACTCTTATAATTTTCGCGTCTTATATTGCCGACGACGCTCCTTTCACTTCTCGGGACTTACGGCTAATATAGCTAAGTCCGAGGCCTTTAGCTAGGCCTATATTAATTATAGCGTAATACTAGTATCCTTCGTCGATAAGAGTAGAAGTTCTAACGTTATTTTCGAGGACTATATCGGTATATATAAGATTCCCGTTTATATCCTTTTTAACTTCTTCCTATTTCCTTGCCTGTATTCTATCTACTCCCGACTCCTAACTACGAGTAGGAGTTACTCTTTTCCCGAGTCAGAACTGCTTAAGTCCGACTATTCTTCCGCGTCCTCTAGA